>NC_091226.1:10604520-10875312 GCF_040958095.1 Procambarus clarkii
TATCGTATATATAATGAATTAATACCCATAAACTGAAAATTCACAAAAACGTGGAAAAAACGGCAAAATATTGCCTAATTCGATGATATTTTGTTTTAATCACATACAGGAAAAGGGGATGAAAAACTTCAAAATATTGCTGAATTCGATGATTTTTCGTAAGAAACAAAATGCAAGAAAACATGCTTAAAATACAATATTATGCGACATTCTGAGATTTGAAGGCCATATCACATATCGTGATACGACATGAAATAGTATCGAAATATTGGTAAAAATGAATATATTTACGTAATATCAAACTACATGAGAAACGTGAAAACAGTCAATATTTACCCATATATGAGGATTTTAACTTCAAATCATAGAGCGAGGTTTCGTATTATTTAGATCCAAGAAAAGACATATGATAATGTTTTTTCCAATACAAATGATAAAAACCAATGTGTTTTCATTAGAATTAACTAAAATGTTCCTGATATTCCGTTTGAAAAGGGGATGATAAACGTCAAAATATTGCTAAATTCGAGGATTTTTCGTACGAAACAAAATGCAAGAAAACTTGCTTAAAATGCAATATTATGCGACATTCTGAGATTTGAAGGCCATATCACATATCGTGATACTACATGAAATAGTATCGAAATATTGGTATATATGAATATATTTACGTAGTATCAAACTACATAATTACCGTGAAAATGTCACTATTATACAATATTTGAGGATTTTAACTTCAAATCATAGAGCGAGGTTTCGAATTATTTAGATCCAAGAAAAGACATATGAAAAATGTTGTTTCCAATACAAATGATAAAAACCAATGTGTTTTCATTAGAATTAACTAAAATGTTACTGATTTTCCGTTTATATTACTGATGTAAGATGTACACGAAAACCGCTCTATTCCGGCTGAAACGTCGATATATGCAATAAAAAGAGAACTTCTCCCTTTTTCAATATCCTACTCAGTATTTAACGAGAAACAAATAGTTGGGTGAAAATGAAGTATTTAAGGTTAAGTTCTAACTAATTATGTGTTTGCATCATTTTTATCGTATATTTAATGAATTAATACACATAGACTGAAAATTCACAAAAACGTGGAAAAACCGCAAAATATTGCCTAATTCGATGATATTTTATTTTAATCACATGAAGAAAAAGGGGATAATAAACGTCAAAATATTGCTAAATTCGACGATTTTTCGTACGAAACAAAATGCAAGAAAACTTGCTTAAAATGCAATATTATGCGAAATTCTGAGATTTGAAGGCCAAATCACATATCGTGATACTACATGAAATAGTATCGAAATATTGGTAAAAACGAATATATTTACGTAAAATCACACTACTTGAAAAACGTGAAAAAAGTCACTATTTTACCATATATGAGGATTTTAACTTCAAATCATAGAGCGATGTTTCGTATTATTTAGATCCAAGAAAAGACATATGACAATGTTGTTTCCAATACAAATGATAAAAACCAATGTGTTTTCATTAGAATTAATTAAAATGTTCCTGATTTTCCGTTTATATTACCGATGGAAGATGTACACGAAAACCGCTCTATTCCGGCTGAAATTTCGATATATTCAATAAAAACAGAACTTCTCCCCTTTTCAATATCTTACTCAGTATTTTAACGAGAAACAAATAGTTGATTGAAAATGAAGTATTTAAGGTTATTATCTAATCAATTATGTGTTTGCATCATTTTTATCGTATATATTATGAATTAATACCCATAAACTGAAAATTCACAAAAACGTGGAAAAACGGCAAAATATTGCCTAATTCGATGATATTTTGTTTAAATCACATGAAGGAAAATGAGATAATAAAAGTCAAAATATTACTAAATTCGATGATTTTTCGTACGAAACAAAATGCAAGAAAACTTGCTTAAAATGCAATATTATGCGAAATTCTGAGATTTGAAGGCCAAATCACATATCGTGATACTACATGAAATAGTATCGAAATATTGGTAAAAACGAATATATTTACGTAAAATCACACTACATGAAAAACGTGAAAAAAGTCACTATTTTACCATATATGAGGATTTTAACTTCAAATCATAGAGCGAGGTTTCGTATTATTTAGATCCAAGAAAAGACATATGACAAGGTTGTTTCCAATACAAATGATAAAACCAATCTGTTTTCATTAGAATTAAGTTTAGAATTAATTAGAATGTTCCTGATTTTCCGTTTATATTACCGATGGAAGATGTACACGAAAACCGCTCTATTCCGGCTAAAACTTCGATATATGCAATAAAAGCAGAACTTCTCCCCTTTTCAATATCTTACTCAGTATTTTAACGAGCAACAAATAGTTAATTGAAAATGAAGTATTTAAGGTTATTATCTAATCAATTATGTGTTTGCATCATTTTATCGTATATATAATGAATTAATACCCATAAACTGAAAATTCACGAAAACGAGGAAAAACGGCAAAATATTGCCTAATTCGATGATATTTTGTTTAAATCACATGAAGGAAAAGGCGATGATAAACGTCAAAATATTGCTAAATTCGATGATTTTTCGTACGAAACAAAATGCAAGAAAACTTGCTTAAAATGCAATATTATGCGAAATTCTGAGATGTGAAGGCCAAATCACATATCGTGATACTACATGAAATAGTATCGAAATATTGGTAAAAACGAATATATTTACGTAAAATCACACTACATGAAAACGTGAAAAAAGTCACTATTTTACCAAATATGAGGATTTTAACTTCAAATCTAAGAGCGAGGTTTCGTATTATTTAGATGCAAGAAAAGACATATGACAATGTTGTTTCCAATACAAATGATAAAAACCAATGTGTTTTCATTAGAATTACCTAAAATGTTCCTGATTTTCCGTTTATATTACCGATGGAAGATGTACACGAAAACCGCTCTATTCCGGCTAAAACTTCGATATATGCAATAAAAGCAGAACTTCTCCCCTTTTCAATATCTTACTCAGTATTTTACCGAGAAACAAATAGTTGATTGAAAATGAAGTATTTAAGGTTATTATCTAATCAATTGTGTTTGCATCATTTTTATCGTATATATAATGAATTAATACCCATAAACTGAAAATTCACAAAAACGAGTAAAAACGGCAAAATATTGCCTAATTCGATGATATTTTGTTTAAATCACATGAAGGAAAAGGCGATGATAAACGTCAAAATATTGCTAAATTCGATGATTTTTCGTACGAAACAAAATGCAAGAACTTGCTTAAAATGCAATATTATGCGAAATTCTGAGATTTGAAGGCCAAATCACATATCGTGATACTACATGAAATAGTATCGAAATATTGGTAAAAACGAATATATTTACGTAAAATCACACTACATGAAAACGTGAAAAAAGTCACTATTTTACCATATATGAGGATTTTAACTTCAAATCTAAGAGCGAGGTTTCGTATTATTTAGATGCAAGAAAAGACATATGACAATGTTGTTTCCAATACAAATGATAAAAACCTATGTGTTTTCATTAGAATTACCTAAAATGTTCCTGATTTTCCGTTTATATTACCGATGGAAGATGTACACGAAAACCGCTCTATTCCGGCTAAAACTTCGATATATGCAATAAAAGCAGAACTTCTCCCCTTTTCAATATCTTACTCAGTATTTTACCGAGAAACAAATAGTTGATTGAAAATGAAGTATTTAAGGTTATTATCTAATCAATTATGTGTTTGCATCATTTTTATCGTATATATAATGAATTAATACCCATAAACTGAAAATTCACAAAAACGTGGAAAAACGGCAAAATATTGCCTAATTCGATGATATTTTGTTTTAATCACATACAGGAAAAGGGGATGAAAAACTTCAAAATATTGCTGAATTCGATGATTTTTCGTAAGAAACAAAATGCAAGAAAACATGCTTAAAATACAATATTATGCGACATTCTGAGATTTGAAGGCCATATCACATATCGTGATACGACATGAAATAGTATCGAAATATTGGTAAAAATGAATATATTTACGTAATATCAAACTACATGAGAAACGTGAAAACAGTCAATATTTACCCATATATGAGGATTTTAACTTCAAATCATAGAGCGAGGTTTCGTATTATTTAGATCCAAGAAAAGACATATGATAATGTTTTTTCCAATACAAATGATAAAAACCAATGTGTTTTCATTAGAATTAACTAAAATGTTCCTGATATTCCGTTTGAAAAGGGGATGATAAACGTCAAAATATTGCTAAATTCGAGGATTTTTCGTACGAAACAAAATGCAAGAAAACTTGCTTAAAATGCAATATTATGCGACATTCTGAGATTTGAAGGCCATATCACATATCGTGATACTACTTGAAATAGTATCGAAATATTGGTATATATGAATATATTTACGTAGTATCAAACTACATAATTACCGTGAAAATGTCACTATTAAACAATATTTGAGGATTTTAACTTCAAATCATAGAGCGAGGTTTCGAATTATTTAGATCCAAGAAAAGACATATGAAAAATGTTGTTTCCAATACAAATGATAAAAACCAATGTGTTTTCATTAGAATTAACTAAAATGTTACTGATTTTCCGTTTATATTACCGATGTAAGATGTACACGAAAACCGCTCTATTCCGGCTGAAACGTCGATATATGCAATAAAAACCGAACTTCTCCCCTTTTCAATATCCTACTCAGTATATTAACGAGAAACAAATAGTTGATTGAAAATGAAGTATTTAAGGTTATAATCTAATCAATTATGTGTTTGCATCATTTTTATCGTATATATAATGAATTAATACCCATAAACTTAAAATTCACAAAAACGTGGAAAAACGGCAAAATATTGCCTAATTCGATGATATTTTGTTTAAATCACATGAAGGAAAATGAGACAATAAAAGTCAAAATATTACTAAATTCGATGATTTTTCGTACGAAACAAAATGCAAGAAAACTTGCTTAAAATGCAATATTATGCGACATTCTGAGATTTGAAGGCCAAATCACATATCGTGATACTACATGAAATAGTATCGAAATATTGGTATAAACAAATATATTTACGTAAAATCACACTACATGAAAAACGTGAAAAAAGTCACTAATTTACCATATATGAGGATTTTAACTTCAAATCATAGAGCGAGGTTTCGTATTATTTAGATCCAAGAAAAGACATATGACAATGTTGTTTCCAATACAAATGATAAAAACCAATGTGTTTTCATTAGAATTAACTAAAATGTTCCTGATTTTCCGTTTATATTACCGATGGAAGATGTACACGAAAACCGCTCTATTCCGGCTGAAACGTCGATATATGCAATAAAAACAGAACTTCTCCCCTTTTCAATATCCTACTCAGTATTTTAACGAAAAACAAATAGTTGTTTGAAAATGAAGTATTTAAGGTTATTATCTAATCAATTATGTGTTTGCATCATTTTTATCGTATATATAATGAATTAATACCCATAAACTTAAAATTCACAAAAACGTGGAAAAACGGCAAAATATTGCCTAATTCGATGATATTTTGTTTTAATCACATGAAGGAAACGGAGATAATAAACGTCAAAGTATTGCTAAATTCGATGATTTTTCGTACGAAACAAAATGCAAGAAAACTTGCTTAAAATGCAATATTATGCGACATTCTGAGATTTGTAGGCCATATCACATATCGTGATACTAAATGAAATAGTATCGAAATATTGGTATATATGAATATATTTACGTAGTATCAAACTACATAATTACCGTGAAAATGTCACTATTATACAATATTTGAGGATTTTTACTTCAAATCATAGAGCGAGGTTTCGAATTATTTAGATCCAAGAAAAGACATATGACAATGTTGTTTCCAATACAAATGATAAAAACCAATGTGTTTTCATTAGAATTAACTAAAATGTTACTGATTTCCCGTTTATATTACCGATGGAAGATGTACACGTAAAAAGCGCTCTAATCCGGCTGAAACGTCGATATATGCAATAAAAACCGAACTTCTCCCCTTTTCAATATCCTACTCAGTATTTTAACGAGAAACAAATAGTTGATTGAAAATGAAGTATTTAAGGTTATTATCTAATCAATTATGTGTTTGCATCATTTTTATCGTATATATAATGAATTAATACCCATAAACTTAAAATTCACAAAAACGTGGAAAAACGGCAAAATATTGCCTAATTCGATGATATTTTGTTTTAATCACATGAAGGAAACTGAGATAATAAACGTCAAAGTATTGCTAAATTCGATGATTTTTCGTACGAAACAAAATGCAAGAAAACTTGCTTAAAAAGCAATATTATGCGACATTCTGAGATTTCAAGGCCAAATCACATATCGTGATACTACATGAAATAGTATCGAAATATTGGTAAAAATGAATATATTTACATAATGTCAAACTACATGAAAAACGTGAAAAAAGTCACTATTTAACCATATATGAGGATTTTAACTTCAAATCATAGAGCGAGGTTTCGTATTATTTAGATCCAAGAAAAGACATATGACAATGTTGTTTCCAATACAAATGATAAAAACCAATGTGTTTTCATTAGAATTAATTAAAATGTTCCTGATTTTCCGTTTATATTACCGATGGAAAATGTATACGAAAACCGCTCTATTCCGGCTGAAATTTCGATATATGCAATAAAAAGAGAACTTCTCCCCTTTTCAATATCTTACTCAGTATTTTAACGAGAAACAAATAGTTGATTGAAAATGAAGTATTTAAGGTTATTATCTAATCAATTATGTGTTTGCATCATTTTTATCGTATATATAATGAATTAATACCCATAAACTGAAAATTCAGAAACACGTGAAAAAACGGCAAAATATTGCCTAATTCGGTGATATTTTGTTTTAATCACATGAAGGAAAATGAGATAATAAACGTCAAAATATTGCTAAATTCGATGATTTTTCGTACGAAACAAAATGCAAGAAAACTTGCTTAAAATGCAATATTATGCAACATTCTGAGATTTGAAGGCCAAATCACATATCGTGATACTACATAAAATAGTATCGAAATATTGGTAAAAATGAATATATTTACGTAATATCAAACTACATGAGAAACATGAAAACAGTCACTATTTAACCATATTTGAGGATTTTAACTTCAAATCATAGAGCGAGGTTTCGTATTATTTAGATCCAAGAAAAGACATATGACAAGGTTGTTTCCAATACAAATGATAAAACCAATCTGTTTTCTTTAGAATTAACATTAGAATTAATTAGAATGTTCCTGTTTTTCCGTTTATATTACCGATGGAAGATGTACACGTAAAACCGCTCTAATCCGGCTGAAATGTCGATATATGCAATAAAAACCGAACTTCTCCCCTTTTCAATATCCTACTCAGTATTTTAACGAGAAACAAATAGTTGATTGAAAATGAAGTATTTAGGGTTAATTTCCAATCAATTATGTGTTTGCATCATTTTTATCGTATATTTAATGAATTAATACCCAAAGACTGAAAATTCACAAAAACGTGGAAAAACGGCAAAATATTGCCTAATTCGATGATATTTTGTTTAAATCACATGAAGGAAAATGAGATAATAAAAGTCAAAATATTACTAAATTCGATGATTTTTCGTACGAAACAAAATGCAAGAAAACTTGCTTAAAATGCAATATTATGTGACATTCTGAGATTTCAAGGCCAAATCACATATCGTGATACTACATGAAATAGTATCGAAATATTGGTATAAACAAATATATTTACGTAAAATCACACTACATGAAAAACGTGAAAAAAGTCACTAATTTACCATATATGAGGATTTTAACTTCAAATCATAGAGCGAGGTTTCGTATTATTTAGATCCAAGAAAAGACATAGGACAATGTTGTTTCCAATACAAATGATAAAAACCAATGTGTTTTCATTAGAATTAATTAAAATGTTCCTGATTTTCCGTTTATATTACCGATGGAAGATGTATACGAAAACCGCTCTATTCCGGCTGAAATTTCGATATATGCAATAAAAACAGAACTTCTCCCCTTTTTAATATCTTACTCAGTATTTTATCGAGAAACAAATAGTTGATTGAAAATGAAGTATTTAAGGTCATTATCTAATCAATTATGTATTAGCATAATTTTTATCGTATATATAATGAATTAATACCCATAAACTGAAAATTCACAAAAACGTGGATAAACGGCAAAATATTGCCTAATTCGATGATATTTTGTTTTAATCACATAGAGGAAAAGGAGATGATAAACGTCAAAATATTGCTAAATTCGATGATTTTTCGTAAGAAACAAAATGCAAGAAAACTTGCTTAAAATGCAATATTATGCGAAATTCTGAGATTTGAAGGCCAAATCACATATCGTGATACTACATGAAATAGTATCGAAATATTGGTAAAAACGAATATATTTACGTAAAATCACACTATATGAAAAACGTGAAAAAAGTCACTATTTTACCATATATGAGGATTTTAACTTCAAACCATAGAGCGAGGTTTCGTATTATTTAGATCCAAGAAAAGACATATGACAATGTTGTTTCCAATACAATGATAAAAACCAATGTGTTTTCATTAGAATTAACTAAAATGTCCTGATTTTCCGTTGATATTACGATGTAAGATGTAAACGAAAACCGCTCTATTCCGGCTGAAACGTCGATATATGCAATAAAAACAGAACTTCTCCCCTTTTCAATATCCTACTCAGTATTTTAACGAGAAACAAATAGTTGAGTGAAAATGAAGTATTTAAGGTTGAGTTCTAACTAATTATGTGTTTGCATCATTTTTATCGTATATTTAATGAATTAATACACATAGACTGAAAATTCACAAAACGTGGAAAAACCGCAAAATATTGCCTAATTCGATGATATTTTGTTCTTAATCACATGAAGGAAAAGGGGATAATAAACGTCAAAATATTGCTTAAATTCGATGATTTTTCGTACGAAACAAAATGCAAGAAAACTTGCTTAAAATGCAATATTATGCGAAATTCTGAGATTTGAAGGCCAAATCACATATCGTGATACTACATGAAATAGTATCGAAATATTGTAAAAACGAATATATTTACGTAAAATCACACTACTTGAAAAACGTGAAAAAAGTCACTATTTAACCATATATGAGGATTTTAACTTCAAATCATAGAGCGAGGTTTCGTATTATTTAGATCCAAGAAAAGACATATGACAATGTTGTTTCCAATACAAATGATAAAAACCAATGTCTTTTCATTAGAATTAATTAAAATGTTCCTGATTTTCCGTTTATATTACCGATGGAAGATGTATACGAAAACCGCTCTATTCCGGCTGAAATTTCGATATATGCAATAAAAACAGAACTTCTCCCCTTTTCAATATCTTACTCAGTATTTTAACGAGAAACAAATAGTTGATTGAAAATGAAGTATTTAAGGTTATTATCTAATCAATTATGTGTTTGCATCATTTTTATCGTATATATAATGAATTAATACCCATAAACTGAAAATTCACAAACACGTGAAAAACGGCAAAATATTGCCTAATTCGATGATATTTTGTTTTAATCACATGAAGGAAAATGAGATAATAAACGTCAAAATATTGCTAAATTCGATGATTTTTCGTACGAAACAAAATGCAAGAAAACTTGCTTCAAATGCAATATTATGCGACATTCTGAGATTTGAAGGCCATATCACATATCGTGATACTACATGAAATAGTATCGATATATTGGTATATATGAATATAATTACGTAGTATCAAACTACATAATTACCGTGAAAATGTCACTATTATACAATATTTGAGGATTTTAACTTCAAATTATAGAGCGAGGTTTCGAATTATTTAGATCCAAGAAAAGACATATGACAATGTTGTTTCCAATACAAATGATAAAAACCAATGTGTTTTCATTAGAATTAACTAAAATGTTACTGATTTTCCGTTTATATTACCGATGGAAGATGTACACGTAAAAAGCGCTCTAATCCGGCTGAAACGTCGATATATGCAATAAAAACCGAACTTCTCCCCTTTTCAATATCCTACTCAGTATTTTAACGAGAAACAAATAGTTGATCGAAAATGAAGTATTTAAGGTTATTATCTAATCAATTATGTGTTTGCATCATTTTTATCGTATATATAATGAATTAATACCCATAAACTGAAAATTCACAAAAACGTGGAAAAACGGCAAAATATTGCCTAATTCGATGATATTTTGTTTAATCACATGAAGGAAACGGAGATAATAAACGTCAAAGTATTGCTAAATTCGATGATTTTTCGTACGAAACAAAATGCAAGAAAACTTGCTTTAAATGCAATATTATGCGACATTCTGAGATTTCAAGGCCAAATCACATATCGTGATACTACATGAAATAGTATCGAAATATTGGTAAAAATGAATATATTTACATAATGTCAAACTACATGAAAAACGTGAAAAAAGTCACTATTTAACCATATATGAGGATTTTAACTTCAAATCATAGAGCGAGGTTTCGTATTATTTAGATCCAAGAAAAGACATATGACAATGTTGTTTCCAATACAAATGATAAAAACCAATGTGTTTTCATTAGAATTATTAAAATGTTCTTGATTTTCCGTTTATATTACCGATGGAAGATGTATACGAAAAACCGCTCTATTCCGGCTGAAATTTCGATATATGCAATAAAAACAGAACTTCTCCCCTTTTCAATATCTTACTCAGTATTTTAACGAGAAACAAATAGTTGATTGAAAATGAAGTATTTAAGGTCATTATCTAATCAATTATGTGTTAGCATCATTTTTATCGTATATTTAATGAATTAATACCCATAAACTGAAAATTCACAAAAACGTGGATAAACGACAAAATATTGCCTAATTCGATGATATTTTGTTTTAATCACATAGAGGAAAAGGGGATGATAAACGTCAAAATATTGCTAAATTCGATGATTTTTCGTAAGAAACAAAATGCAAGAAAACTTGCTTAAAATGCAATATTATGCGAAATTCTGAGATTTGAAGGCCAAATCACATATCGTGATACTACATGAAATAGTATCGAAATATTGGTAAAAACGAATATATTTACGTAAAATCACACTACTTGAAAAACGTGAAAAAAGTCACTATTTTACCATATATGATTATTTTAACTTCAAATCATAGAGCGATGTTTCGTATTATTTAGATCCAAGAAAAGACATATGACAATGTTGTTTCCAATACAAATGATAAAAACCAATGTGTTTTCATTAGAATTAATTAAAATGTTCCTGATTTTCCGTTTATATTACCGATGGAAGATGTACACGAAAACCGCTCTATTCCGGCTGAAATTTCGATATATTCAATAAAAACAGAACTTCTCCCCTTTTCAATATCTTACTCAGTATTTTAACGAGAAACAAATAGTTGATTGAAAATGAAGTATTTAAGGTTATTATCTAATCAATTATGTGTTTGCATCATTTTTATCGTATATATAATGAATTAATACCCATAAACTGAAAATTCACAAAAACGTGGAAAAACGGCAAAATATTGCCTAATTCGATGATATTTTGTTTAAATCACATGAAGGAAAATGAGATAATAAAAGTCAAAATATTACTAAATTCGATGATTTTTCGTACGAAACAAAATGCAAGAAAACTTGCTTAAAATGCAATATTATGCGACATTCTGAGATTTGAAGGCCAAATCACATATCGTGATACTACATGAAATAGTATCGAAATATTGGTATAAACAAATATATTTACGTAAAATCACACTACATGAAAAACGTGAAAAAAGTCACTAATTTACCATATATGAGGATTTTAACTTCAAATCATAGAGCGAGGTTTCGTATTATTTAGATCCAAGAAAAGACATATGACAATGTTGTTTCCAATACAAATGATAAAAACCAATGTGTTTTCATTAGAATTAACTAAAATGTTCCTGATTTTCCGTTTATATTACCGATGGAAGTTGTACACGAAAACCGCTCTATTCCGGCTGAAACGTCGATATATGCAATAAAACAGAACTTCTCCCCTTTTCAATATCCTACTCAGTATTTTAACGAAAAACAAATAGTTGTTTGAAAATGAAGTATTTAAGGTTATTATCTAATCAATTATATGTTTGCATCATTTTTATCGTATATATAATGAATTAATACCCATAAACTTAAAATTCACAAAAACGTAGAAAAACGGCAAAATATTGCCTAATTCGATGATATTTTGTTTTAATCACATGAAGGAAACGGAGATAATAAACGTCAAAGTATTGCTAAATTCGATGATTTTTCGTACGAAACAAAATGCAAGAAAACTTGCTTAAAATGCAATATTATGCGACATTCTGAGATTTGTAGCAATATCACATATTGTGATACTAAATGAAATAGTATCGAAATATTGGTATATATGAATATATTTACGTAGTATCAAACTACATAATTACCGTGAAAATGTCACTATTATACAATATTTGAGGATTTTAACTTCAAATCATAGAGCGAGGTTTCGAATTATTTAGATCCAAGAAAAGACATATGACAATGTTGTTTCCAATACAAATGATAAAAACCAATGTGTTTTCATTAGAATTAACTAAAATGTTACTGATTTCCCGTTTATATTACCGATGGAAGATGTACACGTAAAAAAGCGCTCTAATCCGGCTGAAACGTCGATATATGCAATAAAAACCGAACTTCTCCCCTTTTCAATATCCTACTCAGTATTTTAACGAGAAACAAATAGTTGATTGAAAATGAAGTATTTAAGGTTATTATCTAATCAATTATGTGTTTGCATCATTTTTATCGTATATATAATGAATTAATACCCATAAACTTAGAATTCACAAAAACGTGGAAAAACGGCAAAATATTGCCTAATTCGATGATATTTTGTTTTAATCAAATGAAGGAAACGGAGATAATAAACGTCAAAGTATTGCTAAATTCGATGATTTTTCGTACGAAACAAAATGCAAGAAAACTTGCTTAAAAAGCAATATTATGTGACATTCTGAGATTTCAAGGCCAAATCACATATCGTGATACTACATGAAATAGTATCGAAATATTGGTAAAAATGAATATATTTACATAATGTCAAACTACATGAAAAACGTGAAAAAAGTCACTATTTAACCATAAATGAGGATTTTAACTTCAAATTATAGAGCGAGGTTTCGTATTATTTAGATCCAAGAAAAGACATATGACAATGTTGTTTCCAATACAAATGATAAAAACCAATGTGTTTTCATTAGAATTAATTAAAATGTTCCTGATTTTCCGTTTATATTACCGATGGAAAATGTATACGAAAACCGCTCTATTCCGGCTGAAATTTCGATATATGCAATAAAAACAGAACTTCTCCCCTTTTCAATATCTTACTCAGTATTTTAACGAGAACAAATAGTTGATTGAAAATGAAGTATTTAAGGTTATTATCTAATCAATTATGTGTTTGCATAATTTTTATCGTATATATAATGAATTAATACCCATAAACTGAAAATTCAGAAACACGTGAAAAAACGGCAAAATATTGCCTAATTCGATGATATTTTGTTTTAATCACATGAAGGAAAATGAGATAATAAACGTCAAAATATTGCTAAATTCGATGATTTTTCGTACGAAACAAAATGCAAGAAAACTTGTTTAAAATGCAATATTATGCAACATTCTGAGATTTGAAGGCCAAATCACATATCGTGATACTACATAAAATAGTATCGAAATATTGGTAAAAATGAATATATTTACGTAATATCAAACTACATGAGAAACATGAAAACAGTCACTATTTAACCATATTTGAGGATTTTAACTTCAAATCATAGAGCGAGGTTTCGTATTATTTAGATCCAAGAAAAAACATATGACAAGGTTGTTTCCAATACAAATGATAAAACCAATCTGTTTTCTTTAGAATTAACATTAGAATTAATTAGAATGTTCCTGTTTTTCCGTTTATATTACCGATGGAAGATGTACACGTAGAACCGCTCTAATCCGGCTGAAATGTCGATATATGCAATAAAAACCGAACTTCTCCCCTTTTCAATATCCTACTCAGTATTTTAACGAGAAACAAATAGTTGATTGAAAATGAAGTATTTAAGGTTAATTTCCAATCAATTATGTGTTTGCATCATTTTTATCGTATATTTAATGAATTAATACCCAAAGACTGAAAATTCACAAAAACGTGGAAAAACGGCAAAATATTGCCTAATTCGATGATATTTTGTTTAAATCACATGAAGGAAAATGAGATAATAAAAGTCAAAATATTACTAAATTCGATGATTTTTCGTACGAAACCAAAATGCAAGAAAACTTGCTTAAAATGCAATATTATGCGACATTCTGAGATTTCAAGGCCAAATCACATATCGTGATACTACATGAAATAGTATCGAAATATTGGTATAAACAAATATATTTACGTAAAATCACACTACATGAAAAACGTGAAAAAAGTCACTAATTTACCATATATGAGGATTTTAACTTCAAATCATAGAGCGAGGTTTCGTATTATTTAGATCCAAGAAAAGACATATGACAATGTTGTTTCCAATACAAATGATAAAAACCAATGTGTTTTCATTAGAATTAACTAAAATGTTCCTGATTTTCCGTTTATATTACCGATGGAAGATGTACACGAAAACCGCTCTATTCCGGCTGAAATTTCGACATATGCAATAAAAACAGAACTTCTCCCCTTTTCAATATCTTACTCAGTATTTTAACGAGAAACAAATAGTTGATTGAAAATGAAGTATTTAAGGTTATTATCTAATCAATTATATGGTTGCATCATTTTTATCGTATATATAATGAATTAATACCAATAAACTGAAAATTCACAGAAACGTGGAAAAACGGCAAAATATTGCCTAATTCGATGATATTTTGTTTAAATCACATAGAGGAAAAGGGGGATGATGAACGTCAAAATATTGCTAAATTTGATGATTTTTCGTACGAAACAAAATGCAAGAAACTTGCTTAAAATGCAATATTATGCGACATTCTGAGATTTCAAGGCCAAATCATATATCGTGATACTACATGAAATGGTATCGAAATATTGGTAAAAATGAATATATTTACGTAATATCAAACTACATGAGAAACGTGAAAACAGTCAATATTTACCCATATATGAGGATTTTAACTTCAAATCATAGAGCGAGGTTTCGTATTATTTAGATCCAAGAAAAGACATATGATAATGTTTTTTCCAATACAAATGATAAAAACCAATGTGTTTTCATTAGACTTAACTAAAATGTTCCTGATATTCCGTTTGAAAAGGGGATGATAAACGTCAAAATATTGCTGAATTCGATGATTTTTCGTACGAAACAAAATGCAAGAAAACTTTCTTAAAATGCAATATTATGCGACATTCTGAGATTTGTAGGCCATATCACATATCGTGATACTAAATGAAATAGTATCGAAATATTGGTATATATGAATATATTTACGTAGTATCAAACTACATAATTACCGTGAAAATGTCACTATTATACAATATTTGAGGATTTTAACTTCAAATCATAGAGCGAGGTTTCGAATTATTTAGATCCAAGAAAAGACATATGACAATGTTGTTTCCAATACAAATGATAAAAACCAATGTGTTTTCATTAGAATTAACTAAAATGTTACTGATTTTCCGTTTATATTACCGATGGAAGATGTACACGTAAAAAGCGCTCTAATCCGGCTGAAACGTCGATATATGCAATAAAAACCGAACTTCTCCCCTTTTCAATATCCTACTCAGTATTTTAACGAGAAACAAATAGTTGATTGGAAATGAAGTATTTAAGGTTATTATCTAATCAATTATGTGTTTGCATCATTTTTATCGTATATTTAATGAATTAATACCCAAAGACTGAAAATTCACAAAAACGTGGAAAAACGGCAAAATATTGCCTAATTCGATGATATTTTGTTTAAATCACATGAAGGAAAATGAGATAATAAAAGTCAAATATTACTAAATTCGATGATTTTTCGTACGAAACAAAATGCAAGAAAACTTGCTTAAAATGCAATATTATGCGAAATTCTGAGATTTGAAGGCCAAATCACATATCGTGATACTACATGAAATAGTATCGAAATATTGGTATAAACAAATATATTTACGTAAAATCACACTACATGAAAAACGTGAAAAAAGTCACTAATTTACCATATATGAGGATTTAACTTCAAATCATAGAGCGAGGTTTCGTATTATTTAGATCCAAGAAAAGACATATGACAAGGTTGTTTCCAATACAAATGATAAAACCAATCTGTTTTCATTAGAATTAACTTTAGAATTAATTAGAATGTTCCTGATTTTCCGTTTATATTACCGATGGAAGATGTTCACGAAAACCGCTCTATTCCGGCTAAAACTTCGATATATGCAATAAAAGCAGAACTTCTCCCCTTTTCAATATCTTACTCAGTATTTTAACGAGAAACAAATAGTTGATTGAAAATGAAGTATTTAAGGTCATTATCTAATCAATTATGTGTTAGCATAATTTTTATCGTATATATAATGAATTAATACCCATAAACTGAAAATTCACAAAACGTGGATAAACGGCAAAATATTGCCTAATTCGATGATATTTTGTTTTAATCACATAGAGGAAAAGGAGATGATAAACGTCAAAATATTGCTAAATTCGATGATTTTTCGTAAGAAACAAAATGCAAGAAAACTTGCTTAAAATGCAATATTATGCGAAATTCTGAGATTTGAAGGCCAAATCACATATCGTGATACTACATGAAATAGTATCGAAATATTGGTAAAAACGAATATATTTACGTAAAATCACACTATATGAAAAACGTGAAAAAAGTCACTATTTTACCATATATGAGGATTTTAACTTCAAACCATAGAGCGAGGTTTCGTATTATTTAGATCCAAGAAAAGACATATGACAATGTTGTTTCCAATACAAATGATAAAAACCAATGTTTTTTCATTAGAATTAACTAAAATGTTCCTGATTTTCCGTTTATATTACCGATGTAAGATGTAAACGAAAACCGCTCTATTCCGGCTGAAACGTCGATATATGCAATAAAAACAGAACTTCTCCCCTTTTCAATATCCTACTCAGTATTTTAACGAGAAACAAATAGTTGAGTGAAAATGAAGTATTTAAGGTTGAGTTCTAACTAATTATGTGTTTGCATCATTTTTATCGTATATTTAATGAATTAATACACATAGACTGAAAATTCACAAAAACGTGGAAAACCGCAAAATATTGCCTAATTCGATGATATTTTGTTTTAATCACATGAAGGAAAAGGGGATAATAAACGTCAAAATATTGCTAAATTCGATGATTTTTCGTACGAAACAAAATGCAAGAAAACTTCCTTAAAATGCAATATTATGCGAAATTCTGAGATTTGTAGGCCAAATCACATATCGTGATACTACATGAATAGTATCGAAATATTGGTAAAAACGAATATATTTACGTAAAATCACACTACTTGAAAAACGTGAAAAAAGTCACTATTTTACCATATATGAGGATTTTAACTTCAAATCATAGAGCGATGTTTCGTATTATTTAGATCCAAGAAAAGACATATGACAATGTTGTTTCCAATACAAATGATAAAAACCAATGTGTTTTCATTAGAATTAACTAAAATGTTCCTGATTTTCCGTTTATATTACCGATGTAAGATGTAAACGAAAACCGCTCTATTCCGGCTGAAACGTCGATATATGCAATAAAAACAGAACTTCTCCCCTTTTCAATATCCTACTCAGTATTTTAACGAGAAACAAATAGTTGAGTGAAAATGAAGTATTTAAGGTTGAGTTCTAACTAATTATGTGTTTGCATCATTTTTATCGTATATTTAATGAATTAATACACATAGACTGAAAATTCACAAAAACGTGGAAAAACCGCAAAATATTGCCTAATTCGATGATATTTTGTTTTAATCACATGAAGGAAAAGGGGATAATAAACGTCAAAATATTGCTAAATTCGATGATTTTTCGTACGAAACAAAATGCAAGAAAACTTGCTTAAAATGCAATATTATGCGAAATTCTGAGATTTGAAGGCCAAATCACATATCGTGATACTACATGAAATAGTATCGAAATATTGGTAAAAACGAATATATTTACGTAAAATCACACTACTTGAAAAACGTGAAAAAAGTCACTATTTTACCATATATGAGGATTTTAACTTCAAATCATAGAGCGATGTTTCGTATTATTTAGATCCAAGAAAAGACATATGACAATGTTGTTTCCAATACAAATGATAAAAACCAATGTGTTTTCATTAGAATTAACTAAAATGTTCCTGATATTCCGTTTGAAAAGGGGATGATAAACGTCAAAATATTGCTAAATTCGATGATTTTTCGTACGAAACAAAATGCAAGAAAACTTGCTTAAAATTCAATATTATGCGACATTCTGAGATTTGAAGGCCATATCACATATCGTGATACTACATGAAATAGTATCGAAATATTGGTATATATGAATATATTTACGTAGTATCAAACTACATAATTACCGTGGAAATGTCACTATTATACAATATTTGAGGATTTTAACTTCAAATCATAGAGCGAGGTTTCGAATTATTTAGATCCAAGAAAAGACATATGACAATGTTGTTTCCAATACAAATGATAAAAACCAATGTGTTTTCATTAGAATTAACTAAAATTTTCCTGATTTTCCGTTTATATTACCGATGGAAGATGTACACGTAAAAAGCGCTCAAATCCGGCTGAAACGTCGATATATGCAATGAAAACCGAACTTCTCCCCTTTTCAATATCCTACTCAGTATTTTAACGAGAAACAAATAGTTGATTGAAAATGAAGTATTTAAGGTTATTATCTAATCAATTATGTGTTTGCATCATTTTTATCGTATATATAATGAATTAATACCCATAAACTGAAAATTCACAAAAAACGTGGAAAAACGGCAAAATATTGCCTAATTCGATGATATTTTGTTTTAATCACATGAAGGAAACGGAGATAATAAACGTCAAAGTATTGCTAAATTCGATGATTTTTCGTACGAAACAAAATGCAAGAAAACTTGCTTAAAATGCAATATTATGCGACATTCTGAGATTTGAAGGCCAAATCACATATCGTGATACTACATGAAATAGTATCGAAATATTGGTAAAAATGAATATATTTACATAATGTCAAACAACATGAAAAACGTGAAAAAAGTCACTATTTAACCATATATGAGGATTTTAACTTCAAATCATAGAGCGAGGTTTCGTATTATTTAGATCCAAGAAAAGACATATGACAATGTTGTTTCCAATACAAATGATAAAAACCAATATGTTTTCATTAGAATTAACTAAAATGTTCCTGATTTTCCGTTTATATTACCGATGGAAGATGTACACGAAAACCGCTCTATTCCGGCTAAAACTTCGATATTTGCAATAAAAGCAGAACTTCTCCCCTTTTCAATATCTTACTCAGTATTTTAACGAGAAACAAATAGTTGATTGAAAATGAAGTATTTAATGTCATTATCTAATCAATTATGTGTTAGCATCATTTTTATCGTATATATAATGAATTAATACCCATAAACTGAAAATTCACAAAAACGTGGATAAACGGCAAAATATTGCCTAATTCGATGATATTTTGTTTTAATCACATAGAGGAAAAGGGGATGATAAACGTCAAAATATTGCTAAATTCGATGATTTTTCGTAAGAAACAAAATGCAAGAAAACTTGCTTAAAATGCAATATTATGCGAAATTCTGAGATTTGAAGGCCAAATCACATATCGTGATACTACATGAAATAGTATCGAAATATTGGTAAAAATGAATATATTTACGTAAAATCACACTACATGAAAAACGTGAAAAAAGTCACTATTTTACCATATATGAGGATTTTAACTTCAAATCATAGAGCGAGGTTTCGTATTATTTAGATCCAAGAAAAGACATATGACAATGTTGTTTCCAATACAAATGATAAAAACCAATGTGTTTTCATTAGAATTAACTAAAATGTTCCTGATTTTCCGTTTATATTACCGATGGAAGATGTACTCGAAAACCGCTCTATTCCGGCTGAAACGTCGATATATGCTATAAAAACAGAACTTCTCCCCTTTTCAATATCCTACTCAGTATTTTAACGAGAAACAAATAGTTGATTGAAAATGAAGTATTTAAGGTTATTATCTAATCAATTATGTGGTTGCATCATTTTTATCGTATATATAATGAATTAAGACCCATAAACTGAAAATTCACAGAACGTGGAAAAACGGCAAAATATTGCCTAATTCGATGATATTTTGTTTAAATCACATAGAGGAAAAGGGGATGATGAACGTCAAAATATTGCTAAATTTGATGATTTTTCGTACGAAACAAAATGCAAGAAAACTTGCTTAAAATGCAATATTATGCGACATTCTGAGATTTCAAGGCCAAATCACATATCGTGATACTACATGAAATAGTATCGAAATATTGGTAAAAATGAATATATTTACGTAATATCAAACTACATGAGAAACGTGAAAACAGTCAATATTTACCCATATTTGAGGATTTTAACTTCAAATCATAGAGCGAGGTTTCGTATTATTTAGATCCAAGAAAAGACATATGATAATGTTTTTCCAATACAAATGACAAAAACCAATGTGTTTTCATTAGAATTAACTAAAATGTTCCTGATATTCCGTTTGAAAAGGGGATGATAAACGTCAAAATATTGCTAAATTCGATGATTTTTCGTACGAAACAAAATGCAAGAAAACTTGCTTAAAATTCAATATTATGCGACATTCTGAGATTTGAAGGCCATATCACAAATCGTGATACTACATGAAATAGTATCGAAATATTTGTATATATGAATATATTTACGTAGTATCAAACTACATAATTACCGTGAAAATGTCACTATTATACAATATTTGAGGATTTTAACTTCAAATCATAGAGCGAGGTTTCGAATTATTTAGATCCAAGAAAAGACATATGACAATGTTGTTTCCAATACAAATGATAAAAACCAATATGTTTTCATTAGAATTAACTAAAATGTTCCTGATTTTCCGTTTATATTACCGATGGAAGATGTACACGAAAACCGCTCTATTCCGGCTAAAACTTCGATATATGCAATAAAAGCAGAACTTCTCCCCTTTTCAATATCTTACTCAGTATTTTAACGAGAAACAAATAGTTGATTGAAAATGAAGTATTTAATGTCATTATCTAATCAATTATGTGTTAGCATCATTTTTATCGTATATATAATGAATTAATACCCATAAACTGAAAATTCACAAAAACGTGGATAAACGGCAAAATATTGCATAATTCGATGATATTTTGTTTTAATCACATAGAGGAAAAGGGGATGATAAACGTCAAAATATTGCTAAATTCGACGATTTTTCGTAAGAAACAAAATGCAAGAAAACTTGCTTAAAATGCAATATTATGCGAAATTCTGAGATTTGAAGGCCAAATCACATATCGTGATACTACATGAAATAGTATCGAAATAATGGTAAAAACGAATATATTTACGTAAAATCACACAACATGAAAAACGTGAAAAAAGTCACTATTTTATCATATATGAGGATTTTAACTTCAAATCATAGAGCGAGGTTTCGTATTATTTAGATATAAGAAAAGACATATGACAATGTTGTTTCCAATACAAATGATAAAAACCAATGTGTTTTCATTAGAATTAACTAAAATGTTCCTGATTTTCCGTTTATATTACCGATGTAAGATGTACACGAAAACCGCTCTATTCCGGCTGAAACGTCGATATATGCAATAAAAAACAGAACTTCTCCCCTTTTGAATATCCTACTCAGGTTTTTAACGAGAAACAAATAGTTGAGTGAAAATGAAGTATTTAAGGTTAAGTTCTAACTAATTATGTGTTTGCATCATTTTTATCGTATATTTAATGAATTAATACACATAGACTGAAAATTCAGAAAAACGTGGAAAAACAGCAAAATATTGCCTAATTCGATGATATTTTGTTTTAATCACAAGAAGGAAAAGGGGATAATAAACGTCAAAATATTGCTAAATTCGATGATTTTTCGTACGAAACAAAATGCAAGAAAACTTGCTTAAAATGCAATATTATGCGAAATTCTGAGATTTGAAGGCCAAATCACATATCGTGATACTACATGAAATATTATCGAAATATTGGTAAAAACGAATATATTTACGTAAAATCACACTACTTGAAAAACGTGAAAAAAGTCACTATTTTACCATATATGAGGATTTTAACTTCAAATCATAGAGCGATGTTTCGTATTATTTAGATCCAAGAAAAGACATATGACAATGTTGTTTCCAATACAAATGATAAAAACCAATGTGTTTTCATTAGAATTAACTTTAGAATTAATTAGAATGTTCCTGATTTTCCGTTTATATTACCGATGGAAGATGTACACGAAAACCGCTCTATTCCGGCTAAAACTTCGATATATGCAATAAAAGCAGAACTTCTCCCCTTTTCAATATCTTACTCAGTATTTTAACGAGAAACAAATAGTTGATTGAAAATGAAGTATTTAAGGTCATTATCTAATCAATTATGTGTTAGCATCATTTTTATCGTATATTTAATGAATTAATACCCATAAACTGAAAATTCACAAAAACGTGGATAAACGACAAAATATTGCCTAATTCGATGATATTTTGTTTTAATCACATAGAGGAAAAGGGGATGATAAACGTCAAAATATTGCTAAATTCGATGATTTTTCGTAAGAAACAAAATGCAAGAAAACTTGCTTAAAATGCAATATTATGCGAAATTCTGAGATTTGAAGGCCAAATCACATATCATGATACTACATGAAATAGTATCGAAATATTGGTAAAAACGAATATATTTACGTAAAATCACATTACTTGAAAAACGTGAAAAAAGTCACTATTTTACCATATATGAGGATTTTAACTTCAAATCATAGAGAGAGGTTTCGTATTATTTAGATCCAAGAAAAGACATATGACAATGTTGTTTCCAATACAAATGATAAAAACCAATGTGTTTTCATTAGAATTAATTAAAATGTTCCTGATTTTCCGTTTATATTACCGATGGAAGATGTACACGAAAACCGCTCTATTCCGGCTGAAATTTCGATATATTCAATAAAAACAGAACTTCTCCCCTTTTCAATATCTTACTCAGTATTTTAACGAGAAACAAATAGTTGATTGAAAATGAAGTATTTAAGGTCATTATCTAATCAATTATGTGTTTGCATCATTTTTATCGTATATTTAATGAATTAATACCCATAAACTGAAAATTCACAAAAACGTGGAAAAACGGCAAAATATTGCCTAATTCAATGATATTTTGTTTAAATCACATGAAGGAAAATGAGATAATAAAAGTCAAAATATTACTAAATTCGATGATTTTTCGTACGAAACAAAATGCAAGAAAACTTGCTTAAAATGCAATATTATGTGACATTCTGAGATTTGAAGGCCAAATCACATATCGTGATACTACATGAAATAGTGTCGAAATATTGGTATAAACAAATATATTTACGTAAAATCACACTACATGAAAAACGTGAAAAAAGTCACTAATTTACCATATATGAGGATTTTAACTTCAAATCATAGAGCGAGGTTTCGTATTATTTAGATCCAAGAAAAGACATATGACAATGTTGTTTCCAATACAAATGATAAAAACCAATGTGTTTTCATTAGAATTAACTAAAATGTTCCTGATTTTCCGTTTATATTACCGATGGAAGATGTACACGAAAACCGCTCTATTCCGGCTGAAACGTCGATATATGCTATAAAAACAGAACTTCTCCCCTTTTCAATATCCTACTCAGTATTTTAACGAGAAACAAATAGTTGATTGAAAATGAAGTATTTAGGGTTATTATCTAATCAATTATGTGGTTGCATCATTTTTATCGTATATATAATGAATTAATACCCATAAACTGAAAATTCACAGAAACGTGGAAAAACGGCAAAATATTGCCTAATTCGATGATATTTTGTTTAAATCACATAGAGGAAAAGGGGATGATGAACGTCAAAATATTGCTAAATTTGATGATTTTTCGTACGAATCAAAATGCAAGAAAACTTGCTTAAAATGCAATATTATGCGACATTCTGAGATTTCAAGGCCAAATCACATATCGTGATACTACATGAAATAGTATCGAAATATTGGTAAAATGAATATATTTACGTAATATCAAACTACATGAGAAACGTGAAAACAGTCAATATTTACCCATATTTGAGGATTTTAACTTCAAATCATAGAGCGAGGTTTCGTATTATTTAGATCCAAGAAAAGACATATGATAATGTTTTTCCAATACAAATGATAAAAACCAATGTGTTTTCATTAGAATTAACTAAAATGTTCCTGATATTCCGTTTGAAAAGGGGATGATAAACGTCAAAATATTGCTAAATTCGATGATTTTTCGTACGAAACAAAATGCAAGAAAACTTGCTTAAAATTCAATATTATGCGACATTCTGAGATTTGAAGGCCATATCACATATCGTGATACTACATGAAATAGTATCGAAATATTGGTATATATGAATATATTTACGTAGTATCAAACTACATAATTACCGTGAAAATGTCACTATTATACAATATTTGAGGATTTTAACTTCAAATCATAGAGCGAGGTTTCGAATTATTTAGATCCATGAAAAGACATATGACAATGTTGTTTCCAATACAAATGATAAAAACCAATATGTTTTCATTAGAATTAACTAAAATGTTCCTGATTTTCCGTTTATATTACCGATGAAAGATGTACACGAAAACCGCTCTATTCCGGCTAAAACTTCGATATATGCAATAAAAGCAGAACTTCTCCCCTTTTCAATATCTTACTCAGTATTTTAACGAGAAACAAATAGTTGATTGAAAATGAAGTATTTAATGTCATTATCTAATCAATTATGTGTTAGCATCATTTTTATCGTATATATAATGAATTAATACCCATAAACTGAAAATTCACAAAAACGTGGATAAACGGCAAAATATTGCCTAATTCGATGATATTTTGTTTTAATCACATAGAGGAAAAGGGGATGATAAACGTCAAAATATTGCTAAATTCGATGATTTTTCGTAAGAAACAAAATGCAAGAAAACTTGCTTAAAATGCAATATTATGCGAAATTCTGAGATTTGAAGGCCAAATCACATATCGTGATACTACATGAAATAGTATCGAAATATTGGTAAAAACGAATATATTTACGTAAAATCACACTACATGAAAAACGTGAAAAAAGTCACTATTTTACCATATATGAGGATTTTAACTTCAAATCATAGAGCGAGGTTTCGTATTATTTAGATATAAGAAAAGACATATGACAATGTTGTTTCCAATACAAATGATAAAAACCAATGTGTTTTCATTAGAATTAACTAAAATGTTCCTGATTTTCCGTTTATATTACCGATGTAAGATGTACACGAAAACCGCTCTATTCAGGCTGAAACGTCGATATATGCAATAAAAACAGAACTTCTCCCCTTTTGAATATCCTACTCAGTATTTTAATGAGAAACAAATAGTTGAGTGAAAATGAAGTATTTAAGGTTAAGTTCTAACTAATTATGTGTTTGCATCATTTTTATCGTATATTTAATGAATTAATACACATAGACTGAAAATTCACAAAAACGTGGAAAAACAGCAAAATATTGCCTAATTCGATGATATTTTGTTTTAATCACATGAAGGAAAAGGGGATAATAAACGTCAAAATATTGCTAAATTCGATGATTTTTCATACGAAACAAAATGCAAGAAAACTTGCTTAAAATGCAATATTATGCGAAATTCTGAAATTTGAAGGCCAAATCACATATCGTGATACTACATGAAATATTATCGAAATATTGGTAAAAACGAATATATTTACGTAAAATCACACTACTTGAAAAACGTGAAAAAAGTCACTATTTTACCATATATGAGGATTTTAACTTCAAATCATAGAGCGATGTTTCGTATTATTTAGATCCAAGAAAAGACATATGACAATGTTGTTTCCAATACAAATGATAAAAACCAATGTGTTTTCATTAGAATTAATTAAAATGTTCCTGATTTTCCGTTTATATTACCGATGGAAGATGTACACGAAAACCGCTCTATTCCGGCTGAAATTTCGATATATTCAATAAAAACAGAACTTCTCCCCTTTTCAATATCTTACTCAGTATTTTAACGAGAAACAAATAGTTGATTGAAAATGAAGTATTTAAGGTCATTATCTAATCAATTATGTGTTTGCATCATTTTTATCGTATATTTAATGAATTAATACCCATAAACTTAAAATTCACAGAAACGTGGAAAAACGGCAAAATATTGCCTAATTCGATGATATTTTGTTTAAATCACGTAGAGGAAAAGGGGGATGATGAACGTCAAAATATTGCTAAATTTGATGATTTTTCGTACGAAACAAAATGCAAGAAAACTTGCTTAAAATGCAATATTATGCGACATTCTGAGATTTCAAGGCCAAATCACGTATCGTGATACTACATGAAATAGTATCGAAATATTGGTAAAATGAATATATTTACGTAATATCAAACTACATGAGAAACGTGAAAACAGTCAATATTTACCCATATTTGAGGATTTTAACTTCAAATCATAGAGCGAGGTTTCGTATTATTTAGATCCAAGAAAAGACATATGATAATGTTTTTCCAATACAAATGATAAAAACCAATGTGTTTTAATTAGAATTAACTAAAATGTTCCTGATATTCCGTTTGAAAAGGGGATGATAAACGTCAAAATATTGCTAAATTCGATGATTTTTCGTACGAAACAAAATGCAAGAAAACTTGCTTAAAATTTAATATTATGCGACATTCTGAGATTTGAAGGCCATATCACATATCGTGATACTACATGAAATAGTATCGAAATATTGGTATATATGAATATATTTACGTAGTATCAAACTACATAATTACCGTGAAAATGTCACTATTATACAATATTTGAGGATTTTAACTTCAAATCATAGAGCAAGGTTTCGTATTATTTAGATCCAAGAAAAGACATATGACAAGGTTGTTTCCAATACAAATGATAAAACCAATCTGTTTTCATTAGAATTAACATTTGAATTAATTAGAATGTTCCTGATTTTCCGTTTATATTACCGATGGAAGATGTACACGTAAAATCGCTCTAATCCGGCTGAAACGTCGATATATGCAATAAAAACCGAACTTCTCCCCTTTTCAATATCCTACTCAGTATTTTAACGAGAAACAAATAGGAGATTGAAAATGAAGTATTTAAGGTTAATTTCCAATCAATTATGTGTTTGCATCATTTTTATCGTATATATAATGAATTAATACCCATAAACTGAAATTCACAAAAACGTGGAAAAACGGCTAAATATTGCCTAATTTGATGATATTTTGTTTTAATCACATGAAGGAAACGGAGATAATAAACGTCAAATATTGCTAAATTCGATGATTTTTCGTAAGAAACAAAATGCAAGAAAACTTGCTTAAAATGCAATATTATGCGAAATTCTGAGATTTGAAGGCCAAATCACATATCGTGATACTACATGAAATAGTATCGAAATATTGGTAAAAACGAATATATTTACGTAAAATCACACTACATGAAAAACGTGAAAAAAGTCACTATTTTACCATATATGAGGATTTTAACTTCAAATCATAGAGCGAGGTTTCGTATTATTTAGATCCATGAAAAGACATATGACAATGTTGTTTCCAATACAAATGATAAAAACCAATGTGTTTTCATTAGAATTAACTAAAATGTTCCTGATTTTCCGTTTATATTACCGATGTAAGATGTACACGAAAACCGCTCTATTCCGGCTGAAACGTCGATATATGCAATAAAAACAGAACTTCTCCCCTTTTGAATATCCTACTCAGTATTTTAACAAGAAACAAATAGTTGAGTGAAAATAAAGTATTTAAGGTTAAGTTCTAACTAATTATGTGTTTGCATCATTTTTATCGTATATTTAATGAATTAATACACATAGACTGAAAATTCACAAAAAACGTGGAAAAACAGCAAAATATTGCCTAATTCGATGATATTTTGTTTTAATCACATGAAGGAAAAGGGGATAATAAACGTCAAAATATTGCTAAATTCGATGATTTTTCGTACGAAACAAAATGCAAGAAAACTTGCTTAAAATGCAATATTATGCGAAATTCTGAGATTTGAAGGCCAAATCACATATCATGATACTACATGAAATAGTATCGAAATATCGGTAAAAACGAATATATTTACGTAAAATCACACTACTTGAAAAACGTGAAAAAAGTCACTATTTTACCATATATGAGGATTTTAACTTCAAATCATAGAGCGATGTTTCGTATTATTTAGATCCAAGAAAAGACATATGACAATGTTGTTTCCAATACAAATGATAAAAACTAATGTGTTTTCATTAGAATTAATTAAAATGTTCCTGATTTTCCGTTTATATTACCGATGGAAGATGTACACGAAAACCGCTCTATTCCGGCTGAAATTTCGATATATTCAATAAAAACAGAACTTCTCCCCTTTTCAATATCTTACTCAGTATTTTAACGAGAAACAAATAGTTGACTGAAAATGAAGTATTCAAGGTTATTATCTAATCAATTATGTGTTTGCATCATTTTTATCGTATATATAATGAATTAATACCCATAAACTGAAAATTCACAAAAACGTGGAAAAACGACTAAATATTGCCTAAATCGATGATATTTGGTTTTAATCACATGAAGGAAAAGGAGATAATAAACGTCAAAATATTGCTAAATTCGATGATTTTTCGTACGAAATAAAATGCAAGAAAACTTGCTTAAAATGCAATATTATGCGACATTCTGAGATTTGAAGGCCAAATCACATATCGTGATACTACATAAAATAGTATCGAAATATTGGTAAAAATGAATATATTTACGTAAAATCACACTACATGAAAACGTGAAAAAAGTCACTATTTTACCATATATGAGGATTTTAACTTCAAATCTTAGAGCGAGGTTTCATATTATTTAGATGCAAGAAAAGACATATGACAATGTTGTTTCCAATACAAATGATAAAAACCTATGTGTTTTCATTAGAATTAACTAAAATGTTCCTGATTTTCCGTTTATATTACCGATGGAAGATGTACACGAAAACCGCTCTATTCAGGCAAAAACTTCGATATATGCAATAAAAGCAGAACTTCTCCCCTTTTCAATATCTTACTCAGTATTTTAACGAGAAACAAATAGTTGATTGAAAATGAAGTATTTAACGTTATTATCTAATCAATTATGTGTTAGCATCATTTTTATCGTATATATAATGAATTAATACCCATAAACTGAAAATTCACAAAAACGTGGAAAAACGGCAAAATATTGCCTAATTCGATGATATTTTGTTTTAATCACATACAGGAAAAGGGGATGATAAACTTCAAAATATTGCTAAATTCGATGATTTTTCGTAAGAAACAAAATGCAAGAAAACTTGCTTAAAATGCAATATTATGCGACATTCTGAGATTTGAAGGCCATATCACATATCGTGATACTACATGAAATAGTATCGAAATATTGGTATATATGAATATATTTACGTAGTATCAAACTACATAATTACCGTGAAAAAGTCACTATTATACAATATTTGAGGATTTTAACTTCAAATCATAGAGCGAGGTTTCGAATTATTTAGATCCAAGAAAAGACATATGACAATGTTGTTTCCAATACAAATGATAAAAACCAATGTGTTTTCATTAGAATTAACTAAAATGTTCCTGATTTTCCGTTTATATTACCGATGGAAGATGTACACGTAAAAGCGCTCTAATCCGGCTGAAACGTCGATATATGCAATAAAAACCGAACTTCTCCCATTTTCAATATCCTACTCAGTATTTTAACGAGAAACAAATAGTTGATTAAAAATGAAGTATTTAAGGTTAATTTCCAATCAATTATGTGTTTGCATCATTTTTATCGTATATTTAATGAATTAATACCCAAATACTGAAAATTCACAAAAACGTGGAAAAATGGGAAAATATTGCCTAATTCGATGATATTTTGTTTAAATCACATAAAGGAAAATGAGATGATAAACGTCAAAATATTACTAAATTCGATGATTTTTCGTACGAAACAAAATGCAAGAAATCTTGCTTAAAATGCAATATTATGCGACATTCTGAGATTTGAAGGCCAAATCACATATCGTGATACTACATGAAATAGTATCGAAATATTGGTAAAAATGAATATATTTACATAATGTCAAACTACATGAAAAACGTGAAAAAAGTCACTATTTAACCATAAATGAGGATTTTAACTTCAAATTATAGAGCGAGGTTTCGTATTATTTAGATCCAAGAAAAGACATATGACAATGTTGTTTCCAATACAAATGATAAAAACCAATGTGTTTTCATTAGAATTAATTAAAATGTTCCTGATTTTCCGTTTATATTACCGATGGAAAATGTATACGAAAACCGCTCTATTCCGGCTGAAATTTCGATATATGCAATAAAAACAGAACTTCTCCCCTTTTCAATATCTTACTCAGTATTTTAACGAGAAACAAATAGTTGATTGAAAATGAAGTATTTAAGGTTATTATCTAATCAATTATGTGTTTGCATAATTTTTATCGTATATATAATGAATTAATACCCATAAACTGAAAATTCAGAAACACGTGAAAAAACGGCAAAATATTGCCTAATTCGATGATATTTTGTTTTAATCACATGAAGGAAAATGAGATAATAAACGTCAAAATATTGCTAAATTCGATGATTTTTCGTACGAAACAAAATGCAAGAAAACTTGTTTAAAATGCAATATTATGCAACATTCTGAGATTTGAAGGCCAAATCACATATCGTGATACTACATAAAATAGTATCGAAATATTGGTAAAAATGAATATATTTACGTAATATCAAACTACATGAGAAACATGAAAACAGTCACTATTTAACCATATTTGAGGATTTTAACTTCAAATCATAGAGCGAGGTTTCGTATTATTTAGATCCAAGAAAAAACATATGACAAGGTTGTTTCCAATACAAATGATAAAACCAATCTGTTTTCTTTAGAATTAACATTAGAATTAATTAGAATGTTCCTGTTTTTCCGTTTATATTACCGATCGAAGATGTACACGTAAAACCGCTCTAATCCGGCTGAAATGTCGATATATGCAATAAAAACCGAACTTCTCCCCTTTTCAATATCCTACTCAGTATTTTAACGAGAAACAAATAGTTGATTGAAAATGAAGTATTTAAGGTTAATTTCCAATCAATTATGTGTTTGCATCATTTTTATCGTATATTTAATGAATTAATACCCAAAGACTGAAAATTCACAAAAACGTGGAAAAACGGCAAAATATTGCCTAATTCGATGATATTTTGTTTAAATCACATGAAGGAAAATGAGATAATAAAAGTCAAAATATTACTAAATTCGATGATTTTTCGTACGAAACAAAATGCAAGAAAACTTGCTTAAAATGCAATATTATGCGACATTCTGAGATTTCAAGGCCAAATCACATATCGTGATACTACATGAAATAGTATCGAAATATTGGTATAAACAAATATATTTACGTAAAATCACACTACATGAAAAACGTGAAAAAAGTCACTAATTTACCATATATGAGGATTTTAACTTCAAATCATAGAGCGAGGTTTCGTATTATTTAGATCCAAGAAAAGACATATGACAATGTTGTTTCCAATACAAATGATAAAAACCAATGTGTTTTCATTAGAATTAACTAAAATGTTCCTGATTTTCCGTTTATATTACCGATGGAAGATGTACACGAAAACCGCTCTATTCCGGCTGAAATTTCGACATATGCAATAAAAACAGAACTTCTCCCCTTTTCAATATCTTACTCAGTATTTTAACGAGAAACAAATAGTTGATTGAAAATGAAGTATTTAAGGTTATTATCTAATCAATTATATGGTTGCATCATTTTTATCGTATATATAATGAATTAATACCAATAAACTGAAAATTCACAGAAACGTGGAAAAACGGCAAAATATTGCCTAATTCGATGATATTTTGTTTAAATCACATAGAGGAAAAGGGGGATGATGAACGTCAAAATATTGCTAAATTTGATGATTTTTCGTACGAAACAAAATGCAAGAAAACTTGCTTAAAATGCAATATTATGCGACATTCTGAGATTTCAAGGCCAAATCATATATCGTGATACTACATGAAATGGTATCGAAATATTGGTAAAAATGAATATATTTACGTAATATCAAACTACATGAGAAACGTGAAAACAGTCAATATTTACCCATATATGAGGATTTTAACTTCAAATCATAGAGCGAGGTTTCGTATTATTTAGATCCAAGAAAAGACATATGATAATGTTTTTTCCAATACAAATGATAAAAACCAATGTGTTTTCATTAGACTTAACTAAAATGTTCCTGATATTCCGTTTGAAAAGGGGATGATAAACGTCAAAATATTGCTGAATTCGATGATTTTTCGTACGAAACAAAATGCAAGAAAACTTGCTTAAAATGCAATATTATGCGACATTCTGAGATTTGTAGGCCATATCACATATCGTGATACTAAATGAAATAGTATCGAAATATTGGTATATATGAATATATTTACGTAGTATCAAACTACATAATTACCGTGAAAATGTCACTATTATACAATATTTGAGGATTTTAACTTCAAATCATAGAGCGAGGTTTCGAATTATTTAGATCCAAGAAAAGACATATGACAATGTTGTTTCCAATACAAATGATAAAAAACAATGTGTTTTCATTAGAATTAACTAAAATGTTACTGATTTTCCGTTTATATTACCGATGGAAGATGTACACGTAAAAAGCGCTCTAATCCGGCTGAAACGTCGATATATGCAATAAAAACCGAACTTCTCCCCTTTTCAATATCCTACTCAGTATTTTAACGAGAAACAAATAGTTGATTGGAAATGAAGTATTTAAGGTTATTATCTAATCAATTATGTGTTTGCATCATTTTTATCGCATATTTAATGAATTAATACCCAAAGACTGAAAATTCACAAAAACGTGGAAAAACGGCAAAATATTGCCTAATTCGATGATATTTTGTTTAAATCACATGAAGGAAAATGAGATAATAAAAGTCAAAATATTACTAAATTCGATGATTTTTCGTACGAAACAAAATGCAAGAAAACTTGCTTAAAATGCAATATTATGCGAAATTCTGAGATTTGAAGGCCAAATCACATATCGTGATACTACATGAAATAGTATCGAAATATTGGTATAAACAAATATATTTACGTAAAATCACACTACATGGAAAACGTGAAAAAAGTCACTAATTTACCATATATGAGGATTTTAACTTCAAATCATAGAGCGAGGTTTCGTATTATTTAGATCCAAGAAAAGACATATGACAAGGTTGTTTCCAATACAAATGATAAAACCAATCTGTTTTCATTAGAATTAACTTTAGAATTAATTAGAATGTTCCTGATTTTCCGTTTATATTACCGATGGAAGATGTACACGAAAACCGCTCTATTCCGGCTAAAACTTCGATATATGCAATAAAAGCAGAACTTCTCCCCTTTTCAATATCTTACTCAGTATTTTAACGAGAAACAAATAGTTGATTGAAAATGAAGTATTTAAGGTCATTATCTAATCAATTATGTGTTAGCATAATTTTTATCGTATATATAATGAATTAATACCCATAAACTGAAAATTCACAAAAACGTGGATAAACGGCAAAATATTGCCTAATTCGATGATATTTTGTTTTAATCACATAGAGGAAAAGGAGATGATAAACGTCAAAATATTGCTAAATTCGATGATTTTTCGTAAGAAAACAAAATGCAAGAAAACTTGCTTAAAATGCAATATTATGCGAAATTCTGAGATTTGAAGGCCAAATCACATATCGTGATACTACATGAAATAGTATCGAAATATTGGTAAAAACGAATATATTTACGTAAAATCACACTATATGAAAAACGTGAAAAAAGTCACTATTTTACCATATATGAGGATTTTAACTTCAAACCATAGAGCGAGGTTTCGTATTATTTAGATCCAAGAAAAGACATATGACAATGTTGTTTCCAATACAAATGATAAAAACCAATGTGTTTTCATTAGAATTAACTAAAATGTTCCTGATTTTCCGTTTATATTACCGATGTAAGATGTAAACGAAAACCGCTCTATTCCGGCTGAAACGTCGATATATGCAATAAAAACAGAACTTCTCCCCTTTTCAATATCCTACTCAGTATTTTAACGAGAAACAAATAGTTGAGTGAAAATGAAGTATTTAAGGTTGAGTTCTAACTAATTATGTGTTTGCATCATTTTTATCGTATATTTAATGAATTAATACACATAGACTGAAAATTCACAAAAACGTGGAAAAACCGCAAAATATTGCCTAATTCGATGATATTTTGTTTTAATCACATGAAGGAAAAGGGGATAATAAACGTCAAAATATTGCTAAATTCGATGATTTTTCGTACGAAACAAAATGCAAGAAAACTTCCTTAAAATGCAATATTATGCGAAATTCTGAGATTTGAAGGCCAAATCACATATCGTGATACTACATGAAATAGTATCGAAATATTGGTAAAAACGAATATATTTACGTAAAATCACACTACTTGAAAAACGTGAAAAAAGTCACTATTTTACCATATATGAGGATTTTAACTTCAAATCATAGAGCGATGTTTCGTATTATTTAGATCCAAGAAAAGACATATGACAATGTTGTTTCCAATACAAATGATAAAAACCAATGTGTTTTCATTAGAATTAACTAAAATGTTCCTGATTTTCCGTTTATATTACCGATGTAAGATGTAAACGAAAACCGCTCTATTCCGGCTGAAACGTCGATATATGCAATAAAAACAGAACTTCTCCCCTTTTCAATATCCTACTCAGTATTTTAACGAGAAACAAATAGTTGAGTGAAAATGAAGTATTTAAGGTTGAGTTCTAACTAATTATGTGTTTACATCATTTTTATCGTATATTTAATGAATTAATACACATAGACTGAAAATTCACAAAAACGTGGAAAAACCGCAAAATATTGCCTAATTCGATGATATTTTGTTTTAATCACATGAAGGAAAAGGGGATAATAAACGTCAAAATATTGCTAAATTCGATGATTTTTCGTACGAACCAAAATGCAAGAAAACTTGCTTAAAATGCAATATTATGCGAAATTCTGAGATTTGAAGGCCAAATCACATATCGTGATACTACATGAAATAGTATCGAAATATTGGTAAAAACGAATATATTTACGTAAAATCACACTACTTGAAAAACGTGAAAAAAGTCACTATTTTACCATATATGAGGATTTTAACTTCAAATCATAGAGCGATGTTTCGTATTATTTAGATCCAAGAAAAGACATATGACAATGTTGTTTCCAATACAAATGATAAAAACCAATGTGTTTTCATTAGAATTAACTAAAATGTTCCTGATATTCCGTTTGAAAAGGGGATGATAAACGTCAAAATATTGCTAAATTCGATGATTTTTCGTACGAAACAAAATGCAAGAAAACTTGCTTAAAATTCAATATTATGCGACATTCTGAGATTTGAAGGCCATATCACATATCGTGATACTACATGAAATAGTATCGAAATATTGGTATATATGAATATATTTACGTAGTATCAAACTACATAATTACCGTGAAAATGTCACTATTATACAATATTTGAGGATTTTAACTTCAAATCATAGAGCGAGGTTTCGAATTATTTAGATCCAAGAAAAGACATATGACAATGTTGTTTCCAATACAAATGATAAAAACCAATGTGTTTTCATTAGAATTAACTAAAATTTTCCTGATTTTCCGTTTATATTACCGATGGAAGATGTACACGTAAAAAGCGCTCTAATCCGGCTGAAACGTCGATATATGCAATGAAAACCGAACTTCTCCCCTTTTCAATATCCTACTCAGTATTTTAACGAGAAACAAATAGTTGATTGAAAATGAAGTATTTAAGGTTATTATCTAATCAATTATGTGTTTGCATCATTTTTATCGTATATATAATGAATTAATACCCATAAACTGAAAATTCACAAAAACGTGGAAAAACGGCAAAATATTGCCTAATTCGATGATATTTTGTTTTAATCACATGAAGGAAACGGAGATAATAAACGTCAAAGTATTGCTAAATTCGATGATTTTTCGTACGAAACAAAATGCAAGAAAACTTGCTTAAAATGCAATATTATGCGACATTCTGAGATTTGAAGGCCAAATCACATATCGTGATACTACATGAAATAGTATCGAAATATTGGTAAAAATGAATATATTTACATAATGTCAAACAACATGAAAAACGTGAAAAAAGTCACTATTTAACCATATATGAGGATTTTAACTTCAAATCATAGAGCGAGGTTTCGTATTATTTAGATCCAAGAAATGACATATGACAATGTTGTTTCCAATACAAATGATAAAAACCAATATGTTTTCATTAGAATTAACTAAAATGTTCCTGATTTTCCGTTTATATTACCGATGGAAGATGTACACGAAAACCGCTCTATTCCGGCTAAAACTTCGATATTTGCAATAAAAGCAGAACTTCTCCCCTTTTCAATATCTTACTCAGTATTTTAACGAGAAACAAATAGTTGATTGAAAATGAAGTATTTAATGTCATTATCTAATCAATTATGTGTTAGCATCATTTTTATCGTATATATAATGAATTAATACCCATAAACTGAAAATTCACAAAAACGTGGATAAACGGCAAAATATTGCCTAATTCGATGATATTTTGTTTTAATCACATAGAGGAAAAGGGGATGATAAACGTCAAAATATTGCTAAATTCGATGATTTTTCGTAAGAAACAAAATGCAAGAAAACTTGCTTAAAATGCAATATTATGCGAAATTCTGAGATTTGAAGGCCAAATCACATATCGTGATACTACATGAAATAGTATCGAAATATTGGTAAAAACGAATATATTTACGTAAAATCACACTACATGAAAAACGTGAAAAAAGTCACTATTTTACCATATATGAGGATTTTAACTTCAAATCATAGAGCGAGGTTTCGTATTATTTAGATCCAAGAAAAGACATATGACAATGTTGTTTCCAATACAAATGATAAAAACCAATGTGTTTTCATTAGAATTAACTAAAATGTTCCTGATTTTCCGTTTATATTACCGATGGAAGATATACACGAAAACCGCTCTATTCCGGCTGAAACGTCGATATATGCTATAAAAACAGAACTTCTCCCCTTTTCAATATCCTACTCAGTATTTTAACGAGAAACAAATAGTTGATTGAAAATGAAGTATTTAAGGTTATTATCTAATCAATTATGTGGTTGCATCATTTTTATCGTATATATAATGAATTAAGACCCATAAACTGAAAATTCACAGAAACGTGGAAAAACGGCAAAATATTGCCTAATTCGATGATATTTTGTTTAAATCACATAGAGGAAAAGGGGATGATGAACGTCAAAATATTGCTAAATATGATGATTTTTCGTACGAAACAAAATGCAAGAAAACTTGCTTAAAATGCAATATTATGCGACATTCTGAGATTTCAAGGCCAAATCACATATCGTGATACTACATGAAATAGTATCGAAATATTGGTAAAAATGAATATATTTACGTAATATCAAACTACATGAGAAACGTGAAAACAGTCAATATTTACCCATATTTGAGGATTTTAACTTCAAATCATAGAGCGAGGTTTCGTATTATTTAGATCCAAGAAAAGACATATGATAATGTTTTTCCAATACAAATGATAAAAACCAATGTGTTTTCATTAGAATTAACTAAAATGTTCCTGATATTCCGTTTGAAAAGGGGATGATAAACGTCAAAATATTGCTAAATTCGATGATTTTTCGTACGAAACAAAATGCAAGAAAACTTGCTTAAAATTCAATATTATGCGACATTCTGAGATTTGAAGGCCATATCACATATCGTGATACTACATGAAATAGTATCGAAATATTTGTATATATGAATATATTTACGTAGTATCAAACTACATAATTACCGTGAAAATGTCACTATTATACAATATTTGAGGATTTTAACTTCAAATCATAGAGCGAGGTTTCGAATTATTTAGATCCAAGAAAAGACATATGACAATGTTGTTTCCAATACAAATGATAAAAACCAATATGTTTTCATTAGAATTAACTAAAATGTTCCTGATTTTCCGTTTATATTACCGATGGAAGATGTACACGAAAACCGCTCTATTCCGGCTAAAACTTCGATATATGCAATAAAAGCAGAACTTCTCCCCTTTTCAATATCTTACTCAGTATTTTAACGAGAAACAAATAGTTGATTGAAAATGAAGTATTTAATGTCATTATCTAATCAATTATGTGTTAGCATCATTTTTATCGTATATATAATGAATTAATACCCATAAACTGAAAATTCACAAAAACGTGGATAAACGGCAAAATATTGCCTAATTCGATGATATTTTGTTTTAATCACATAGAGGAAAAGGGGATGATAAACGTCAAAATATTGCTAAATTCGACGATTTTTCGTAAGAAACAAAATGCAAGAAAACTTGCTTAAAATGCAATATTATGCGAAATTCTGAGATTTGAAGGCCAAATCACATATCGTGATACTACATGAAATAGTATCGAAATATTGGTAAAAACGAATATATTTACGTAAAATCACACAACATGAAAAACGTGAAAAAAGTCACTATTTTACCATATATGAGGATTTTAACTTCAAATCATAGAGCGAGGTTTCGTATTATTTAGATATAAGAAAAGACATATGACAATGTTGTTTCCAATACAAATGATAAAAACCAATGTGTTTTCATTAGAATTAACTAAAATGTTCCTGATTTTCCGTTTATATTACCGATGTAAGATGTACACGAAAACCGCTCTATTCCGGCTGAAACGTCGATATATGCAATAAAAACAGAACTTCTCCCCTTTTGAATATCCTACTCAGTATTTTAACGAGAAACAAATAGTTGAGAGAAAATGAAGTATTTAAGGTTAAGTTCTAACTAATTATGTGTTTGCATCATTTTTATCGTATATTTAATGAATTAATATACATAGACTGAAAATTCACAAAAACGTGGAAAAACAGCAAAATATTGCCTAATTCGATGATATTTTGTTTTAATCACAAGAAGGAAAAGGGGATAATAAACGTCAAATATTGCTAAATTCGATGATTTTTCGTACGAAACAAAATGCAAGAAAACTTGCTTAAAATGCAATATTATGCGAAATTCTGAGATTTGAAGGCCAAATCACATATCGTGATACTACATGAAATATTATCGAAATATTGGTAAAAACGAATATATTTACGTAAAATCACACTACTTGAAAAACGTGAAAAAAGTCACTATTTTACCATATATGAGGATTTTAACTTCAAATCATAGAGCGATGTTTCGTATTATTTAGATCCAAGAAAAGACATATGACAATGTTGTTTCCAATACAAATGATAAAAACCAATGTGTTTTCATTAGAATTAACTTTAGAATTAATTAGAATGTTCCTGATTTTCCGTTTATATTACCGATGGAAGATGTACACGAAAACCGCTCTATTCCGGCTAAAACTTCGATATATGCAATAAAAGCAGAACTTCTCCCCTTTTCAATATCTTACTCAGTATTTTAACGAGAAACAAATAGTTGATTGAAAATGAAGTATTTAAGGTCATTATCTAATCAATTATGTGTTAGCATCATTTTTATCGTATATTTAATGAATTAATACCCATAAACTGAAAATTCACAAAAACGTGGATAAACGACAAAATATTGCCTAATTCGATGATATTTTGTTTTAATCACATAGAGGAAAAGGGGATGATAAACGTCAAAATATTGCTAAATTCGATGATTTTTCGTAAGAAACAAAATGCAAGAAAACTTGCTTAAAATGCAATATTATGCGAAATTCTGAGATTTGAAGGCCAAATCACATATCATGATACTACATGAAATAGTATCGAAATATTGGTAAAAAACGAATATATTTACGTAAAATCACACTACATGAAAAACGTGAAAAAAGTCACTATTTTACCATATATGAGGATTTTAACTTCAAATCATAGAGCGAGGTTTCGTATTATTTAGATCCAAGAAAAGACATATGACAATGTTGTTTCCAATACAAATGATAAAAACCAATGTGTTTTCATTAGAATTAACTAAAATGTTCCTGATTTTCCGTTTATATTACCAATGTAAGATGTACACGAAAACCGCTCAATTCCGGCTGAAACGTCGATATATGCAATAAAAACAGAACTTCTCCCCTTTTCAATATCCCACTCAGTATTTTAACGAGAAACAAATAGTTGAGTGAAAATGAAGTATTTAAGGTTAAGTTCTAACTAATTATGTGTTTGCATCATTTTTATCGTATATTTAATGAATTAATACACATAGACTGAAAATTCACAAAAACGTGGAAAAACCGCAAAATATTGCCTAATTCGATGATATTTTGTTTTAATCACATGAAGGAAAAGGGGATAATAAACGTCAAAATATTGCTAAATTCGATGATTTTTCGTACGAAACAAAATGCAAGAAACCTTGCTTAAAATGCAATATTATGCGAAATTCTGAGATTTGAAGGCCAAATCACATATCGTGATACTACATGAAATAGTATCGAAATATTGGTAAAAACGAATATATTTACGTAAAATCACACTACTTGAAAAACGTGAAAAAAGTCACTATTTTACCATATATGAGGATTTTAACTTCAAATCATAGAGCGATGTTTCGTATTATTTAGATCCAAGAAAAGACATATGACAATGTTGTTTCCAATACAAATGATAAAAACCAATGTGTTTTCATTAGAATTAATTAAAATGTTCCTGATTTTCCGTTTATATTACCGATGGAAGATGTACACGAAAACCGCTCTATTCCGGCTGAAATTTCGATATATTCAATAAAAACAGAACTTCTCCCCTTTTCAATATCTTACTCAGTATTTTAACGAGAAACAAATAGTTGATTGAAAATGAAGTATTTAAGGTCATTATCTAATCAATTATGTGTTTGCATCATTTTTATCGTATATTTAATGAATTAATACCCATAAACTGAAAATTCACAAAAACGTGGAAAAACGGCAAAATATTGCCTAATTCAATGATATTTTGTTTAAATCACATGAAGGAAAATGAGATAATAAAAGTCAAAATATTACTAAATTCGATGATTTTTCGTACGAAACAAAATGCAAGAAAACTTGCTTAAAATGCAATATTATGTGACATTCTGAGATTTGAAGGCCAAATCACATATCGTGATACTACATGAAATAGTGTCGAAATATTGGTATAAACAAATATATTTACGTAAAATCACACTACATGAAAAACGTGAAAAAAGTCACTAATTTACCATATATGAGGATTTTAACTTCAAATCATAGAGCGAGGTTTCGTATTATTTAGATCCAAGAAAAGACATATGACAATGTTGTTTCCAATACAAATGATAAAAACCAATGTGTTTTCATTAGAATTAACTAAAATGTTCCTGATTTTCCGTTTATATTACCGATGGAAGATGTACACGAAAACCGCTCTATTCCGGCTGAAACGTCGATATATGCTATAAAAACAGAACTTCTCCCCTTTTCAATATCCTACTCAGTATTTTAACGAGAAACAAATAGTTGATTGAAAATGAAGTATTTAAGGTTATTATCTAATCAATTATGTGGTTGCATCATTTTTATCGTATATATAATGAATTAGGACCCATAAACTGAAAATTCACAGAAACGTGGAAAAACGGCAAAATATTGCCTAATTCGATGATATTTTGTTTAAATCACATAGAGGAAAAGGGGATGATGAACGTCAAAATATTGCTAAATTTGATGATTTTTCGTACGAATCAAAATGCAAGAAAACTTGCTTAAAATGCAATATTATGCGACATTCTGAGATTTCAAGGCCAAATCACATATCGTGATACTACATGAAATAGTATCGAAATATTGGTAAAAATGAATATATTTACGTAATATCAAACTACATGAGAAACGTGAAAACAGTCAATATTTACCCATATTTGAGGATTTTAACTTCAAATCATAGAGCGAGGTTTCGTATTATTTAGATCCAAGAAAAGACATATGATAATGTTTTTCCAATACAAATGATAAAAACCAATGTGTTTTCATTAGAATTAACTAAAATGTTCCTGATATTCCGTTTGAAAAGGGGATGATAAACGTCAAAATATTGCTAAATTCGATGATTTTTCGTACGAAACAAAATGCAAGAAAACTTGCTTAAAATTCAATATTATGCGACATTCTGAGATTTGAAGGCCATATCACATATCGTGATACTACATGAAATAGTATCGAAATATTGGTATATATGAATATATTTACGTAGTATCAAACTACATAATTACCGTGAAAATGTCACTATTATACAATATTTGAGGATTTTAACTTCAAATCATAGAGCGAGGTTTCGAATTATTTAGATCCAATGAAAAGACATATGACAATGTTGTTTCCAATACAAATGATAAAAACCAATATGTTTTCATTAGAATTAACTAAAATGTTCCTGATTTTCCGTTTATATTACCGATGAAAGATGTACACGAAAACCGCTCTATTCCGGCTAAAACTTCGATATATGCAATAAAAGCAGAACTTCTCCCCTTTTCAATATCTTACTCAGTATTTTAACGAGAAACAAATAGTTGATTGAAAATGAAGTATTTAATGTCATTATCTAATCAATTATGTGTTAGCATCATTTTTATCGTATATATAATGAATTAATACCCATAAACTGAAAATTCACAAAAACGTGGATAAACGGCAAAATATTGCCTAATTCGATGATATTTTGTTTTTAATCACATAGAGGAAAAGGGGATGATAAACGTCAAAATATTGCTAAATTCGATGATTTTTCGTAAGAAACAAAATGCAAGAAAACTTGCTTTAAAATGCAATATTATGCGAAATTCTGAGATTTGAAGGCCAAATCACATATCGTGATACTACATGAAATAGTATCGAATATTGGTAAAAACGAATATATTTACGTAAAATCACACTACATGAAAAACGTGAAAAAAGTCACTATTTTACCATATATGAGGATTTTAACTTCAAATCATAGAGCGAGGTTTCGTATTATTTAGATATAAGAAAAGACATATGACAATGTTGTTTCCAATACAAATGATAAAAACCAATGTGTTTTCATTAGAATTAACTAAAATGTTCCTGATTTTCCGTTTATATTACCGATGTAAGATGTACACGAAAACCGCTCTATTCAGGCTGAAACGTCGAATATATGCAATAAAAACAGAACTTCTCCCCTTTTGAATATCCTACTCAGTATTTTAATGAGAAACAAATAGTTGAGTGAAAATGAAGTATTTAAGGTTAAGTTCTAACTAATTATGTGTTTGCATCATTTTATCGTATATTTAATGAATTAATACACATAGACTGAAAATTCACAAAAACGTGGAAAAACAGCAAAATATTGCCTAATTCGATGATATTTTGTTTTAATCACATGAAGGAAAAGGGGATAATAAACGTCAAAATATTGCTAAATTCGATGATTTTTCATACGAAACAAATGCAAGAAAACTTGCTTAAAATGCAATATTATGCGAAAATTCTGAAATTTGAAGGCCAAATCACATATCGTGATACTACATGAAATATTATCGAAATATTGGTAAAAAACGAATATATTTACGTAAAATCACACTACTTGAAAAAACGTGAAAAAGTCACTATTTTACCATATATGAGGATTTTAACTTCAAATCATAGAGCGAATGTTTCGTATTATTTAGATCCAAGAAAAGACATATGACAATGTTGTTCCAATACAAATGATAAAAACCAATGTGTTTTCATTAGAATTAATTAAAATGTTCCTGATTTTCCGTTTATATTACCGATGGAAGATGTACACGAAAACCGCTCTATTCCGGCTGAAATTTCGATATATTCAATAAAAACAGAACTTCTCCCCTTTTCAATATCTTACTCAGTATTTTAACGAGAAACAAATAGTTGATTGAAAATGAAGTATTTAAGGTCATTATCTAATCAATTATGTGTTTGCATCATTTTTATCGTATATTTAATGAATTAATACCCATAAACTTAAAATTCACAGAAACGTGAAAAACGGCAAAATATTGCCTAATTCGATGATATTTTTTTAAATCACGTAGAGGAAAAGGGGGATGATGAACGTCAAATATTGCTAAAATTTGATGATTTTTCGTACGAAACAAAATGCAAGAAAACTTGCTTAAAATGCAATATTATGCGACATTCTGAGATTTCAAGGCCAAATCACGTATCGTGAGTACTACATGAAATAGTATCGAAATATTGGTAAAAATGAATATATTTACGTAATATCAAACTACATGAGAAAACGTGAAAACAGTCAATATTACCCATATTTGAGGATTTTAACTTCAAATCATAGAGCGAGGTTTCGTATTATTTAGATCCAAGAAAAGACATATGATAATGTTTTTCCAATACAAATGATAAAAACCAATGTGTTTTAATTAGAATTAACTAAAATGTTCCTGATATTCCGTTTGAAAAGGGGATGATAAACGTCAAAATATTGCTAAATTCGATGATTTTTCGTACGAAACAAAATGCAAGAAAACTTGCTTAAAATTTAATATTATGCGACATTCTGAGATTTGAAGGCCATATCACATATCGTGATACTACATGAAATAGTATCGAAATATTGGTATATATGAATATATTTACGTAGTATCAAACTACATAATTACCGTGAAAATGTCACTATTATACAATATTTGAGGATTTTAACTTCAAATCATAGAGCAAGGTTTCGTATTATTTAGATCCAAGAAAAGACATATGACAAGGTTGTTTCCAATACAAATGATAAAACCAATCTGTTTTCATTAGAATTAACATTTGAATTAATTAGAATGTTCCTGATTTTCCGTTTATATTACCGATGGAAGATGTACACGTAAAATCGCTCTAATCCGGCTGAAACGTCGATATATGCAATAAAAACCGAACTTCTCCCCTTTTCAATATCCTACTCAGTATTTTAACGAGAAACAAATAGGAGATTGAAAATGAAGTATTTAAGGTTAATTTCCAATCAATTATGTGTTTGCATCATTTTTATCGTATATATAATGAATTAATACCCATAAACTGAAAATTCACAAAAACGTGGAAAAAACGGCTAAATATTGCCTAATTTGATGATATTTTGTTTTAATCACATGAAGGAAACGGAGATAATAAACGTCAAAATATTGCTAAATTCGATGATTTTTCGTAAGAAACAAAATGCAAGAAAACTTGCTTAAAATGCAATATTATGCGAAATTCTGAGATTTGAAGGCCAAATCACATATCGTGATACTACATGAAATAGTATCGAAATATTGGTAAAAACGAATATATTTACGTAAAATCACACTACATGAAAACGTGAAAAAAGTCACTATTTTACCATATATGAGGATTTTAACTTCAAATCATAGAGCGAGGTTTCGTATTATTTAGATCCATGAAAAGACATATGACAATGTTGTTTCCAATACAAATGATAAAAACCAATGTGTTTTCATTAGAATTAACTAAAATGTTCCTGATTTTCCGTTTATATTACCGATGTAAGATGTACACGAAAACCGCTCTATTCCGGCTGAAACGTCGATATATGCAATAAAAACAGAACTTCTCCCCTTTTGAATATCCTACTCAGTATTTTAACAAGAAACAAATAGTTGAGTGAAAATAAGTATTTAAGGTTAAGTTCTAACTAATTATGTGTTTGCATCATTTTTATCGTATATTTAATGAATTAATACACATAGACTGAAAATTCACAAAAACGTGGAAAAACAGCAAAATATTGCCTAATTCGATGATATTTTGTTTTAATCACATGAAGGAAAAGGGGATAATAAACGTCAAAATATTGCTAAATTCGATGATTTTTCGTACGAAACAAAATGCAAGAAAACTTGCTTAAAATGCAATATTATGCGAAATTCTGAGATTTGAAGGCCAAATCACATATCATGATACTACATGAAATAGTATCGAAATATCGGTAAAAACGAATATATTTACGTAAAATCACACTACTTGAAAAACGTGAAAAAAGTCACTATTTTACCATATATGAGGATTTTAACTTCAAATCATAGAGCGATGTTTCGTATTATTTAGATCCAAGAAAAGACATATGACAATGTTGTTTCCAATACAAATGATAAAAACTAATGTGTTTTCATTAGAATTAATTAAAATGTTCCTGATTTTCCGTTTATATTACCGATGGAAGATGTACACGAAACCGCTCTATTCCGGCTGAAATTTCGATATATTCAATAAAAACAGAACTTCTCCCCTTTTCAATATCTTACTCAGTATTTTAACGAGAAACAAATAGTTGACTGAAAATGAAGTATTCAAGGTTATTATCTAATCAATTATGTGTTTGCATCATTTTTATCGTATATATAATGAATTAATACCCATAAACTGAAAATTCACAAAAACGTGGAAAAACGACTAAATATTGCCTAAATCGATGATATTTGGTTTTAATCACATGAAGGAAAAGGAGATAATAAACGTCAAAATATTGCTAAATTCGATGATTTTTCGTACGAAATAAAATGCAAGAAAACTTGCTTAAAATGCAATATTATGCGACATTCTGAGATTTGAAGGCCAAATCACATATCGTGATACTACATAAAATAGTATCGAAATATTGGTAAAAATGAATATATTTACGTAAAATCACACTACATGAAAACGTGAAAAAAGTCACTATTTTACCATATATGAGGATTTTAACTTCAAATCTTAGAGCGAGGTTTCATATTATTTAGATGCAAGAAAAGACATATGACAATGTTGTTTCCAATACAAATGATAAAAACCTATGTGTTTTCATTAGAATTAACTAAAATGTTCCTGATTTTCCGTTTATATTACCGATGGAAGATGTACACGAAAACCGCTCTATTCAGGCAAAAACTTCGATATATGCAATAAAAGCAGAACTTCTCCCCTTTTCAATATCTTACTCAGTATTTTAACGAGAAACAAATAGTTGATTGAAAATGAAGTATTTAACGTTATTATCTAATCAATTATGTGTTAGCATCATTTTTATCGTATATATAATGAATTAATACCCATAAACTGAAAATTCACAAAAACGTGGAAAAACGGCAAAATATTGCCTAATTCGATGATATTTTGTTTTAATCACATACAGGAAAAGGGGATGATAAACTTCAAAATATTGCTAAATTCGATGATTTTTCGTAAGAAACAAAATGCAAGAAAACTTGCTTAAAATGCAATATTATGCGACATTCTGAGATTTGAAGGCCATATCACATATCGTGATACTACATGAAATAGTATCGAAATATTGGTATATATGAATATATTTACGTAGTATCAAACTACATAATTACCGTGAAAAAGTCACTATTATACAATATTTGAGGATTTTAACTTCAAATCATAGAGCGAGGTTTCGAATTATTTAGATCCAAGAAAAGACATATGACAATGTTGTTTCCAATACAAATGATAAAAACCAATGTGTTTTCATTAGAATTAACTAAAATGTTCCTGATTTTCCGTTTATATTACCGATGGAAGATGTACACGTAAAAGCGCTCTAATCCGGCTGAAACGTCGATATATGCAATAAAAACCGAACTTCTCCCATTTTCAATATCCTACTCAGTATTTTAACGAGAAACAAATAGTTGATTAAAAATGAAGTATTTAAGGTTAATTTCCAATCAATTATGTGTTTGCATCATTTTTATCGTATATTTAATGAATTAATACCCAAATACTGAAAATTCACAAAAACGTGGAAAAATGGGAAAATATTGCCTAATTCGATGATATTTTGTTTAAATCACATAAAGGAAAATGAGATGATAAACGTCAAAATATTACTAAATTCGATGATTTTTCGTACGAAACAAAATGCAAGAAATCTTGCTTAAAATGCAATATTATGCGACATTCTGAGATTTGAAGGCCAAATCACATATCGTGATACTACATGAAATAGTATCGAAATATTGGTAAAAATGAATATATTTACATAATGTCAAACTACATGAAAAACGTGAAAAAAGTCACTATTTAACCATAAATGAGGATTTTAACTTCAAATTATAGAGCGAGGTTTCGTATTATTTAGATCCAAGAAAAGACATATGACAATGTTGTTTCCAATACAAATGATAAAAACCAATGTGTTTTCATTAGAATTAATTAAAATGTTCCTGATTTTCCGTTTATATTACCGATGGAAAATGTATACGAAAACCGCTCTATTCCGGCTGAAATTTCGATATATGCAATAAAAACAGAACTTCTCCCCTTTTCAATATCTTACTCAGTATTTTAACGAGAAACAAATAGTTGATTGAAAATGAAGTATTTAAGGTTATTATCTAATCAATTATGTGTTTGCATAATTTTTATCGTATATATAATGAATTAATACCCATAAACTGAAAATTCAGAAACACGTGAAAAAACGGCAAAATATTGCCTAATTCGATGATATTTTGTTTTAATCACATGAAGGAAAATGAGATAATAAACGTCAAAATATTGCTAAATTCGATGATTTTTCGTACGAAACAAAATGCAAGAAAACTTGTTTAAAATGCAATATTATGCAACATTCTGAGATTTGAAGGCCAAATCACATATCGTGATACTACATAAAATAGTATCGAAATATTGGTAAAAATGAATATATTTACGTAATATCAAACTACATGAGAAACATGAAAACAGTCACTATTTAACCATATTTGAGGATTTTAACTTCAAATCATAGAGCGAGGTTTCGTATTATTTAGATCCAAGAAAAAACATATGACAAGGTTGTTTCCAATACAAATGATAAAACCAATCTGTTTTCTTTAGAATTAACATTAGAATTAATTAGAATGTTCCTGTTTTTCCGTTTATATTACCGATCGAAGATGTACACGTAAAACCGCTCTAATCCGGCTGAAATGTCGATATATGCAATAAAAACCGAACTTCTCCCCTTTTCAATATCCTACTCAGTATTTTAACGAGAAACAAATAGTTGATTGAAAATGAAGTATTTAAGGTTAATTTCCAATCAATTATGTGTTTGCATCATTTTTATCGTATATTTAATGAATTAATACCCAAAGACTGAAAATTCACAAAAACGTGGAAAAACGGCAAAATATTGCCTAATTCGATGATATTTTGTTTAAATCACATGAAGGAAAATGAGATAATAAAAGTCAAAATATTACTAAATTCGATGATTTTTCGTACGAAACAAAATGCAAGAAAACTTGCTTAAAATGCAATATTATGCGACATTCTGAGATTTCAAGGCCAAATCACATATCGTGATACTACATGAAATAGTATCGAAATATTGGTATAAACAAATATATTTACGTAAAATCACACTACATGAAAAACGTGAAAAAAGTCACTAATTTACCATATATGAGGATTTTAACTTCAAATCATAGAGCGAGGTTTCGTATTATTTAGATCCAAGAAAAGACATATGACAATGTTGTTTCCAATACAAATGATAAAAACCAATGTGTTTTCATTAGAATTAACTAAAATGTTCCTGATTTTCCGTTTATATTACCGATGGAAGATGTACACGAAAACCGCTCTATTCCGGCTGAAATTTCGACATATGCAATAAAAACAGAACTTCTCCCCTTTTCAATATCTTACTCAGTATTTTAACGAGAAACAAATAGTTGATTGAAAATGAAGTATTTAAGGTTATTATCTAATCAATTATATGGTTGCATCATTTTTATCGTATATATAATGAATTAATACCAATAAACTGAAAATTCACAGAAACGTGGAAAAACGGCAAAATATTGCCTAATTCGATGATATTTTGTTTAAATCACATAGAGGAAAAGGGGGATGATGAACGTCAAAATATTGCTAAATTTGATGATTTTTCGTACGAAACAAAATGCAAGAAAACTTGCTTAAAATGCAATATTATGCGACATTCTGAGATTTCAAGGCCAAATCATATATCGTGATACTACATGAAATGGTATCGAAATATTGGTAAAAATGAATATATTTACGTAATATCAAACTACATGAGAAACGTGAAAACAGTCAATATTTACCCATATATGAGGATTTTAACTTCAAATCATAGAGCGAGGTTTCGTATTATTTAGATCCAAGAAAAGACATATGATAATGTTTTTTCCAATACAAATGATAAAAACCAATGTGTTTTCATTAGACTTAACTAAAATGTTCCTGATATTCCGTTTGAAAAGGGGATGATAAACGTCAAAATATTGCTGAATTCGATGATTTTTCGTACGAAACAAAATGCAAGAAAACTTGCTTAAAATGCAATATTATGCGACATTCTGAGATTTGTAGGCCATATCACATATCGTGATACTAAATGAAATAGTATCGAAATATTGGTATATATGAATATATTTACGTAGTATCAAACTACATAATTACCGTGAAAATGTCACTATTATACAATATTTGAGGATTTTAACTTCAAATCATAGAGCGAGGTTTCGAATTATTTAGATCCAAGAAAAGACATATGACAATGTTGTTTCCAATACAAATGATAAAAAACAATGTGTTTTCATTAGAATTAACTAAAATGTTACTGATTTTCCGTTTATATTACCGATGGAAGATGTACACGTAAAAAGCGCTCTAATCCGGCTGAAACGTCGATATATGCAATAAAAACCGAACTTCTCCCCTTTTCAATATCCTACTCAGTATTTTAACGAGAAACAAATAGTTGATTGGAAATGAAGTATTTAAGGTTATTATCTAATCAATTATGTGTTTGCATCATTTTTATCGCATATTTAATGAATTAATACCCAAAGACTGAAAATTCACAAAAACGTGGAAAAACGGCAAAATATTGCCTAATTCGATGATATTTTGTTTAAATCACATGAAGGAAAATGAGATAATAAAAGTCAAAATATTACTAAATTCGATGATTTTTCGTACGAAACAAAATGCAAGAAAACTTGCTTAAAATGCAATATTATGCGAAATTCTGAGATTTGAAGGCCAAATCACATATCGTGATACTACATGAAATAGTATCGAAATATTGGTATAAACAAATATATTTACGTAAAATCACACTACATGGAAAACGTGAAAAAAGTCACTAATTTACCATATATGAGGATTTTAACTTCAAATCATAGAGCGAGGTTTCGTATTATTTAGATCCAAGAAAAGACATATGACAAGGTTGTTTCCAATACAAATGATAAAACCAATCTGTTTTCATTAGAATTAACTTTAGAATTAATTAGAATGTTCCTGATTTTCCGTTTATATTACCGATGGAAGATGTACACGAAAACCGCTCTATTCCGGCTAAAACTTCGATATATGCAATAAAAGCAGAACTTCTCCCCTTTTCAATATCTTACTCAGTATTTTAACGAGAAACAAATAGTTGATTGAAAATGAAGTATTTAAGGTCATTATCTAATCAATTATGTGTTAGCATAATTTTTATCGTATATATAATGAATTAATACCCATAAACTGAAAATTCACAAAAACGTGGATAAACGGCAAAATATTGCCTAATTCGATGATATTTTGTTTTAATCACATAGAGGAAAAGGAGATGATAAACGTCAAAATATTGCTAAATTCGATGATTTTTCGTAAGAAACAAAATGCAAGAAAACTTGCTTAAAATGCAATATTATGCGAAATTCTGAGATTTGAAGGCCAAATCACATATCGTGATACTACATGAAATAGTATCGAAATATTGGTAAAAACGAATATATTTACGTAAAATCACACTATATGAAAAACGTGAAAAAAGTCACTATTTTACCATATATGAGGATTTTAACTTCAAACCATAGAGCGAGGTTTCGTATTATTTAGATCCAAGAAAAGACATATGACAATGTTGTTTCCAATACAAATGATAAAAACCAATGTGTTTTCATTAGAATTAACTAAAATGTTCCTGATTTTCCGTTTATATTACCGATGTAAGATGTAAACGAAAACCGCTCTATTCCGGCTGAAACGTCGATATATGCAATAAAAACAGAACTTCTCCCCTTTTCAATATCCTACTCAGTATTTTAACGAGAAACAAATAGTTGAGTGAAAATGAAGTATTTAAGGTTGAGTTCTAACTAATTATGTGTTTGCATCATTTTTATCGTATATTTAATGAATTAATACACATAGACTGAAAATTCACAAAAACGTGGAAAAACCGCAAAATATTGCCTAATTCGATGATATTTTGTTTTAATCACATGAAGGAAAAGGGGATAATAAACGTCAAAATATTGCTAAATTCGATGATTTTTCGTACGAAACAAAATGCAAGAAAACTTCCTTAAAATGCAATATTATGCGAAATTCTGAGATTTGAAGGCCAAATCACATATCGTGATACTACATGAAATAGTATCGAAATATTGGTAAAAACGAATATATTTACGTAAAATCACACTACTTGAAAAACGTGAAAAAAGTCACTATTTTACCATATATGAGGATTTTAACTTCAAATCATAGAGCGATGTTTCGTATTATTTAGATCCAAGAAAAGACATATGACAATGTTGTTTCCAATACAAATGATAAAAACCAATGTGTTTTCATTAGAATTAACTAAAATGTTCCTGATTTTCCGTTTATATTACCGATGTAAGATGTAAACGAAAACCGCTCTATTCCGGCTGAAACGTCGATATATGCAATAAAAACAGAACTTCTCCCCTTTTCAATATCCTACTCAGTATTTTAACGAGAAACAAATAGTTGAGTGAAAATGAAGTATTTAAGGTTGAGTTCTAACTAATTATGTGTTTACATCATTTTTATCGTATATTTAATGAATTAATACACATAGACTGAAAATTCACAAAAACGTGGAAAAACCGCAAAATATTGCCTAATTCGATGATATTTTGTTTTAATCACATGAAGGAAAAGGGGATAATAAACGTCAAAATATTGCTAAATTCGATGATTTTTCGTACGAACCAAAATGCAAGAAAACTTGCTTAAAATGCAATATTATGCGAAATTCTGAGATTTGAAGGCCAAATCACATATCGTGATACTACATGAAATAGTATCGAAATATTGGTAAAAACGAATATATTTACGTAAAATCACACTACTTGAAAAACGTGAAAAAAGTCACTATTTTACCATATATGAGGATTTTAACTTCAAATCATAGAGCGATGTTTCGTATTATTTAGATCCAAGAAAAGACATATGACAATGTTGTTTCCAATACAAATGATAAAAACCAATGTGTTTTCATTAGAATTAACTAAAATGTTCCTGATATTCCGTTTGAAAAGGGGATGATAAACGTCAAAATATTGCTAAATTCGATGATTTTTCGTACGAAACAAAATGCAAGAAAACTTGCTTAAAATTCAATATTATGCGACATTCTGAGATTTGAAGGCCATATCACATATCGTGATACTACATGAAATAGTATCGAAATATTGGTATATATGAATATATTTACGTAGTATCAAACTACATAATTACCGTGAAAATGTCACTATTATACAATATTTGAGGATTTTAACTTCAAATCATAGAGCGAGGTTTCGAATTATTTAGATCCAAGAAAAGACATATGACAATGTTGTTTCCAATACAAATGATAAAAACCAATGTGTTTTCATTAGAATTAACTAAAATTTTCCTGATTTTCCGTTTATATTACCGATGGAAGATGTACACGTAAAAAGCGCTCTAATCCGGCTGAAACGTCGATATATGCAATGAAAACCGAACTTCTCCCCTTTTCAATATCCTACTCAGTATTTTAACGAGAAACAAATAGTTGATTGAAAATGAAGTATTTAAGGTTATTATCTAATCAATTATGTGTTTGCATCATTTTTATCGTATATATAATGAATTAATACCCATAAACTGAAAATTCACAAAAACGTGGAAAAACGGCAAAATATTGCCTAATTCGATGATATTTTGTTTTAATCACATGAAGGAAACGGAGATAATAAACGTCAAAGTATTGCTAAATTCGATGATTTTTCGTACGAAACAAAATGCAAGAAAACTTGCTTAAAATGCAATATTATGCGACATTCTGAGATTTGAAGGCCAAATCACATATCGTGATACTACATGAAATAGTATCGAAATATTGGTAAAAATGAATATATTTACATAATGTCAAACAACATGAAAAACGTGAAAAAAGTCACTATTTAACCATATATGAGGATTTTAACTTCAAATCATAGAGCGAGGTTTCGTATTATTTAGATCCAAGAAATGACATATGACAATGTTGTTTCCAATACAAATGATAAAAACCAATATGTTTTCATTAGAATTAACTAAAATGTTCCTGATTTTCCGTTTATATTACCGATGGAAGATGTACACGAAAACCGCTCTATTCCGGCTAAAACTTCGATATTTGCAATAAAAGCAGAACTTCTCCCCTTTTCAATATCTTACTCAGTATTTTAACGAGAAACAAATAGTTGATTGAAAATGAAGTATTTAATGTCATTATCTAATCAATTATGTGTTAGCATCATTTTTATCGTATATATAATGAATTAATACCCATAAACTGAAAATTCACAAAAACGTGGATAAACGGCAAAATATTGCCTAATTCGATGATATTTTGTTTTAATCACATAGAGGAAAAGGGGATGATAAACGTCAAAATATTGCTAAATTCGATGATTTTTCGTAAGAAACAAAATGCAAGAAAACTTGCTTAAAATGCAATATTATGCGAAATTCTGAGATTTGAAGGCCAAATCACATATCGTGATACTACATGAAATAGTATCGAAATATTGGTAAAAACGAATATATTTACGTAAAATCACACTACATGAAAAACGTGAAAAAAGTCACTATTTTACCATATATGAGGATTTTAACTTCAAATCATAGAGCGAGGTTTCGTATTATTTAGATCCAAGAAAAGACATATGACAATGTTGTTTCCAATACAAATGATAAAAACCAATGTGTTTTCATTAGAATTAACTAAAATGTTCCTGATTTTCCGTTTATATTACCGATGGAAGATATACACGAAAACCGCTCTATTCCGGCTGAAACGTCGATATATGCTATAAAAACAGAACTTCTCCCCTTTTCAATATCCTACTCAGTATTTTAACGAGAAACAAATAGTTGATTGAAAATGAAGTATTTAAGGTTATTATCTAATCAATTATGTGGTTGCATCATTTTTATCGTATATATAATGAATTAAGACCCATAAACTGAAAATTCACAGAAACGTGGAAAAACGGCAAAATATTGCCTAATTCGATGATATTTTGTTTAAATCACATAGAGGAAAAGGGGATGATGAACGTCAAAATATTGCTAAATATGATGATTTTTCGTACGAAACAAAATGCAAGAAAACTTGCTTAAAATGCAATATTATGCGACATTCTGAGATTTCAAGGCCAAATCACATATCGTGATACTACATGAAATAGTATCGAAATATTGGTAAAAATGAATATATTTACGTAATATCAAACTACATGAGAAACGTGAAAACAGTCAATATTTACCCATATTTGAGGATTTTAACTTCAAATCATAGAGCGAGGTTTCGTATTATTTAGATCCAAGAAAAGACATATGATAATGTTTTTCCAATACAAATGATAAAAACCAATGTGTTTTCATTAGAATTAACTAAAATGTTCCTGATATTCCGTTTGAAAAGGGGATGATAAACGTCAAAATATTGCTAAATTCGATGATTTTTCGTACGAAACAAAATGCAAGAAAACTTGCTTAAAATTCAATATTATGCGACATTCTGAGATTTGAAGGCCATATCACATATCGTGATACTACATGAAATAGTATCGAAATATTTGTATATATGAATATATTTACGTAGTATCAAACTACATAATTACCGTGAAAATGTCACTATTATACAATATTTGAGGATTTTAACTTCAAATCATAGAGCGAGGTTTCGAATTATTTAGATCCAAGAAAAGACATATGACAATGTTGTTTCCAATACAAATGATAAAAACCAATATGTTTTCATTAGAATTAACTAAAATGTTCCTGATTTTCCGTTTATATTACCGATGGAAGATGTACACGAAAACCGCTCTATTCCGGCTAAAACTTCGATATATGCAATAAAAGCAGAACTTCTCCCCTTTTCAATATCTTACTCAGTATTTTAACGAGAAACAAATAGTTGATTGAAAATGAAGTATTTAATGTCATTATCTAATCAATTATGTGTTAGCATCATTTTTATCGTATATATAATGAATTAATACCCATAAACTGAAAATTCACAAAAACGTGGATAAACGGCAAAATATTGCCTAATTCGATGATATTTTGTTTTAATCACATAGAGGAAAAGGGGATGATAAACGTCAAAATATTGCTAAATTCGACGATTTTTCGTAAGAAACAAAATGCAAGAAAACTTGCTTAAAATGCAATATTATGCGAAATTCTGAGATTTGAAGGCCAAATCACATATCGTGATACTACATGAAATAGTATCGAAATATTGGTAAAAACGAATATATTTACGTAAAATCACACAACATGAAAAACGTGAAAAAAGTCACTATTTTACCATATATGAGGATTTTAACTTCAAATCATAGAGCGAGGTTTCGTATTATTTAGATATAAGAAAAGACATATGACAATGTTGTTTCCAATACAAATGATAAAAACCAATGTGTTTTCATTAGAATTAACTAAAATGTTCCTGATTTTCCGTTTATATTACCGATGTAAGATGTACACGAAAACCGCTCTATTCCGGCTGAAACGTCGATATATGCAATAAAAACAGAACTTCTCCCCTTTTGAATATCCTACTCAGTATTTTAACGAGAAACAAATAGTTGAGAGAAAATGAAGTATTTAAGGTTAAGTTCTAACTAATTATGTGTTTGCATCATTTTTATCGTATATTTAATGAATTAATATACATAGACTGAAAATTCACAAAAACGTGGAAAAACAGCAAAATATTGCCTAATTCGATGATATTTTGTTTTAATCACAAGAAGGAAAAGGGGATAATAAACGTCAAAATATTGCTAAATTCGATGATTTTTCGTACGAAACAAAATGCAAGAAAACTTGCTTAAAATGCAATATTATGCGAAATTCTGAGATTTGAAGGCCAAATCACATATCGTGATACTACATGAAATATTATCGAAATATTGGTAAAAACGAATATATTTACGTAAAATCACACTACTTGAAAAACGTGAAAAAAGTCACTATTTTACCATATATGAGGATTTTAACTTCAAATCATAGAGCGATGTTTCGTATTATTTAGATCCAAGAAAAGACATATGACAATGTTGTTTCCAATACAAATGATAAAAACCAATGTGTTTTCATTAGAATTAACTTTAGAATTAATTAGAATGTTCCTGATTTTCCGTTTATATTACCGATGGAAGATGTACACGAAAACCGCTCTATTCCGGCTAAAACTTCGATATATGCAATAAAAGCAGAACTTCTCCCCTTTTCAATATCTTACTCAGTATTTTAACGAGAAACAAATAGTTGATTGAAAATGAAGTATTTAAGGTCATTATCTAATCAATTATGTGTTAGCATCATTTTTATCGTATATTTAATGAATTAATACCCATAAACTGAAAATTCACAAAAACGTGGATAAACGACAAAATATTGCCTAATTCGATGATATTTTGTTTTAATCACATAGAGGAAAAGGGGATGATAAACGTCAAAATATTGCTAAATTCGATGATTTTTCGTAAGAAACAAAATGCAAGAAAACTTGCTTAAAATGCAATATTATGCGAAATTCTGAGATTTGAAGGCCAAATCACATATCATGATACTACATGAAATAGTATCGAAATATTGGTAAAAACGAATATATTTACGTAAAATCACACTACATGAAAAACGTGAAAAAAGTCACTATTTTACCATATATGAGGATTTTAACTTCAAATCATAGAGCGAGGTTTCGTATTATTTAGATCCAAGAAAAGACATATGACAATGTTGTTTCCAATACAAATGATAAAAACCAATGTGTTTTCATTAGAATTAACTAAAATGTTCCTGATTTTCCGTTTATATTACCAATGTAAGATGTACACGAAAACCGCTCAATTCCGGCTGAAACGTCGATATATGCAATAAAAACAGAACTTCTCCCCTTTTCAATATCCCACTCAGTATTTTAACGAGAAACAAATAGTTGAGTGAAAATGAAGTATTTAAGGTTAAGTTCTAACTAATTATGTGTTTGCATCATTTTTATCGTATATTTAATGAATTAATACACATAGACTGAAAATTCACAAAAACGTGGAAAAACCGCAAAATATTGCCTAATTCGATGATATTTTGTTTTAATCACATGAAGGAAAAGGGGATAATAAACGTCAAAATATTGCTAAATTCGATGATTTTTCGTACGAAACAAAATGCAAGAAACCTTGCTTAAAATGCAATATTATGCGAAATTCTGAGATTTGAAGGCCAAATCACATATCGTGATACTACATGAAATAGTATCGAAATATTGGTAAAAACGAATATATTTACGTAAAATCACACTACTTGAAAAACGTGAAAAAAGTCACTATTTTACCATATATGAGGATTTTAACTTCAAATCATAGAGCGATGTTTCGTATTATTTAGATCCAAGAAAAGACATATGACAATGTTGTTTCCAATACAAATGATAAAAACCAATGTGTTTTCATTAGAATTAATTAAAATGTTCCTGATTTTCCGTTTATATTACCGATGGAAGATGTACACGAAAACCGCTCTATTCCGGCTGAAATTTCGATATATTCAATAAAAACAGAACTTCTCCCCTTTTCAATATCTTACTCAGTATTTTAACGAGAAACAAATAGTTGATTGAAAATGAAGTATTTAAGGTCATTATCTAATCAATTATGTGTTTGCATCATTTTTATCGTATATTTAATGAATTAATACCCATAAACTGAAAATTCACAAAAACGTGGAAAAACGGCAAAATATTGCCTAATTCAATGATATTTTGTTTAAATCACATGAAGGAAAATGAGATAATAAAAGTCAAAATATTACTAAATTCGATGATTTTTCGTACGAAACAAAATGCAAGAAAACTTGCTTAAAATGCAATATTATGTGACATTCTGAGATTTGAAGGCCAAATCACATATCGTGATACTACATGAAATAGTGTCGAAATATTGGTATAAACAAATATATTTACGTAAAATCACACTACATGAAAAACGTGAAAAAAGTCACTAATTTACCATATATGAGGATTTTAACTTCAAATCATAGAGCGAGGTTTCGTATTATTTAGATCCAAGAAAAGACATATGACAATGTTGTTTCCAATACAAATGATAAAAACCAATGTGTTTTCATTAGAATTAACTAAAATGTTCCTGATTTTCCGTTTATATTACCGATGGAAGATGTACACGAAAACCGCTCTATTCCGGCTGAAACGTCGATATATGCTATAAAAACAGAACTTCTCCCCTTTTCAATATCCTACTCAGTATTTTAACGAGAAACAAATAGTTGATTGAAAATGAAGTATTTAAGGTTATTATCTAATCAATTATGTGGTTGCATCATTTTTATCGTATATATAATGAATTAGGACCCATAAACTGAAAATTCACAGAAACGTGGAAAAACGGCAAAATATTGCCTAATTCGATGATATTTTGTTTAAATCACATAGAGGAAAAGGGGATGATGAACGTCAAAATATTGCTAAATTTGATGATTTTTCGTACGAATCAAAATGCAAGAAAACTTGCTTAAAATGCAATATTATGCGACATTCTGAGATTTCAAGGCCAAATCACATATCGTGATACTACATGAAATAGTATCGAAATATTGGTAAAAATGAATATATTTACGTAATATCAAACTACATGAGAAACGTGAAAACAGTCAATATTTACCCATATTTGAGGATTTTAACTTCAAATCATAGAGCGAGGTTTCGTATTATTTAGATCCAAGAAAAGACATATGATAATGTTTTTCCAATACAAATGATAAAAACCAATGTGTTTTCATTAGAATTAACTAAAATGTTCCTGATATTCCGTTTGAAAAGGGGATGATAAACGTCAAAATATTGCTAAATTCGATGATTTTTCGTACGAAACAAAATGCAAGAAAACTTGCTTAAAATTCAATATTATGCGACATTCTGAGATTTGAAGGCCATATCACATATCGTGATACTACATGAAATAGTATCGAAATATTGGTATATATGAATATATTTACGTAGTATCAAACTACATAATTACCGTGAAAATGTCACTATTATACAATATTTGAGGATTTTAACTTCAAATCATAGAGCGAGGTTTCGAATTATTTAGATCCAAGAAAAGACATATGACAATGTTGTTTCCAATACAAATGATAAAAACCAATATGTTTTCATTAGAATTAACTAAAATGTTCCTGATTTTCCGTTTATATTACCGATGAAAGATGTACACGAAAACCGCTCTATTCCGGCTAAAACTTCGATATATGCAATAAAAGCAGAACTTCTCCCCTTTTCAATATCTTACTCAGTATTTTAACGAGAAACAAACAGTTGATTGAAAATGAAGTATTTAATGTCATTATCTAATCAATTATGTGTTAGCATCATTTTTATCGTATATATAATGAATTAATACCCATAAACTGAAAATTCACAAAAACGTGGATAAACGGCAAAATATTGCCTAATTCGATGATATTTTGTTTTAATCACATAGAGGAAAAGGGGATGATAAACGTCAAAATATTGCTAAATTCGATGATTTTTCGTAAGAAACAAAATGCAAGAAAACTTGCTTAAAATGCAATATTATGCGAAATTCTGAGATTTGAAGGCCAAATCACATATCGTGATACTACATGAAATAGTATCGAAATATTGGTAAAAACGAATATATTTACGTAAAATCACACTACATGAAAAACGTGAAAAAAGTCACTATTTTACCATATATGAGGATTTTAACTTCAAATCATAGAGCGAGGTTTCGTATTATTTAGATATAAGAAAAGACATATGACAATGTTGTTTCCAATACAAATGATAAAAACCAATGTGTTTTCATTAGAATTAACTAAAATATTCCTGATTTTCCGTTTATATTACCGATGTAAGATGTACACGAAAACCGCTCTATTCAGGCTGAAACGTCGATATATGCAATAAAAACAGAACTTCTCCCCTTTTGAATATCCTACTCAGTATTTTAATGAGAAACAAATAGTTGAGTGAAAATGAAGTATTTAAGGTTAAGTTCTAACTAATTATGTGTTTGCATCATTTTTATCGTATATTTAATGAATTAATACACATAGACTGAAAATTCACAAAAACGTGGAAAAACAGCAAAATATTGCCTAATTCGATGATATTTTGTTTTAATCACATGAAGGAAAAGGGGATAATAAACGTCAAAATATTGCTAAATTCGATGATTTTTCGTACGAAACAAAATGCAAGAAAACTTGCTTAAAATGCAATATTATGCGAAATTCTGAGATTTGAAGGCCAAATCACATATCGTGATACTACATGAAATATTATCGAAATATTGGTAAAAACGAATATATTTACGTAAAATCACACTACTTGAAAAACGTGAAAAAAGTCACTATTTTACCATATATGAGGATTTTAACTTCAAATCAAAGAGCGATGTTTCGTATTATTTAGATCCAAGAAAAGACATATGACAATGTTGTTTCCAATACAAATGATAAAAACCAATGTGTTTTCATTAGAATTAATTAAAATGTTCCTGATTTTCCGTTTATATTACCGATGGAAGATGTACACGAAAACCGCTATATTCCGGCTGAAACGTTGATATATGCAATAAAAACAGAACTTCTCCCCTTTTCAATATCCTACTCAGTATTTTAACGAGAAACAAATAGTTGATTGAAAATGAAGTATTTAAGGTTATTATCTAATCAATTATGTGGTTGCATCATTTTTATCGTATATATAATGAATTAATACCCATAAACTGAAAATTCACAGAAACGTGGAAAAACGGCAAAATATTGCCTAATTCGATGATATTTTGTTTAAATCACGTAGAGGAAAAGGGGGATGATGAACGTCAAAATATTGCTAAATTTGATGATTTTTCGTACGAAACAAAATGCAAGAAAACTTGCTTAAAATGCAATATTATGCGACATTCTGAGATTTCAAGGCCAAATCACGTATCGTGATACTACATGAAATAGTATCGAAATATTGGTAAAAATGAATATATTTACGTAATATCAAACTACATGAGAAACGTGAAAACAGTCAATATTTACCCATATTTGAGGATTTTAACTTCAAATCATAGAGCGAGGTTTCGTATTATTTAGATCCAAGAAAAGACATATGATAATGTTTTTCCAATACAAATGATAAAAACCAATGTGTTTTAATTAGAATTAACTAAAATGTTCCTGATATTCCGTTAGAAAAGGGGATGATAAACGTCAAAATATTGCTAAATTCGATGATTTTTCGTACGAAACAAAATGCAAGAAAACTTGCTTAAAATTTAATATTATGCGACATTCTGAGATTTGAAGGCCATATCACATATCGTGATACTACATGAAATAGTATCGAAATATTGGTATATATGAATATATTTACGTAGTATCAAACTACATAAATACCGTGAAAATGTCACTATTATACAATATTTGAGGATTTTAACTTCAAATCATAGAGCAAGGTTTCGTATTATTTAGATCCAAGAAAAGACATATGACAAGGTTGTTTCCAATACAAATGATAAAACCAATCTGTTTTCATTAGAATTAACATTTGAATTAATTAGAATGTTCCTGATTTTCCGTTTATATTACCGATGGAAGATGTACACGTAAAATCGCTCTAATCCGGCTGAAACGTCGATATATGCAATAAAAACCGAACTTCTCCCCTTTTCAATATCCTACTCAGTATTTTAACGAGAAACAAATAGGAGATTGAAAATGAAGTATTTAAGGTTAATTTCCAATCAATTATGTGTTTGCATCATTTTTATCGTATATATAATGAATTAATACCCATAAACTGAAAATTCACAAAAACGTGGAAAAACGGCTAAATATTGCCTAATTTGATGATATTTTGTTTTAATCACATGAAGGAAACGGAGATAATAAACGTCAAAATATTGCTAAATTCGATGATTTTTCGTAAGAAACAAAATGCAAGAAAACTTGCTTAAAATGCAATATTATGCGAAATTCTGAGATTTGAAGGCCAAATCACATATCGTGATACTACATGAAATAGTATCGAAATATTGGTAAAAACGAATATATTTACGTAAAATCACACTACATGAAAAACGTGAAAAAAGTCACTATTTTACCATATATGAGGATTTTAACTTCAAATCATAGAGCGAGGTTTCGTATTATTTAGATCCATGAAAAGACATATGACAATGTTGTTTCCAATACAAATGATAAAAACCAATGTGTTTTCATTAGAATTAACTAAAATGTTCCTGATTTTCCGTTTATATTACCGATGTAAGATGTACACGAAAACCGCTCTATTCCGGCTGAAACGTCGATATATGCAATAAAAACAGAACTTCTCCCCTTTTGAATATCCTACTCAGTATTTTAACAAGAAACAAATAGTTGAGTGAAAATGAAGTATTTAAGGTTAAGTTCTAACTAATTATGTGTTTGCATCATTTTTATCGTATATTTAATGAATTAATACACATAGACTGAAAATTCACAAAAACGTGGAAAAACAGCAAAATATTGCCTAATTCGATGATATTTTGTTTTAATCACATGAAGGAAAAGGGGATAATAAACGTCAAAATATTGCTAAATTCGATGATTTTTCGTACGAAACAAAATGCAAGAAAACTTGCTTAAAATGCAATATTATGCGAAATTCTGAGATTTGAAGGCCAAATCACATATCATGATACTACATGAAATAGTATCGAAATATCGGTAAAAACGAATATATTTACGTAAAATCACACTACTTGAAAAACGTGAAAAAAGTCACTATTTTACCATATATGAGGATTTTAACTTCAAATCATAGAGCGATGTTTCGTATTATTTAGATCCAAGAAAAGACATATGACAATGTTGTTTCCAATACAAATGATAAAAACCAATGTGTTTTCATTAGAATTAATTAAAATGTTCCTGATTTTCCGTTTATATTACCGATGGAAGATGTACACGAAAACCGCTCTATTCCGGCTGAAATTTCGATATATTCAATAAAAACAGAACTTCTCCCCTTTTCAATATCTTACTCAGTATTTTAACGAGAAACAAATAGTTGACTGAAAATGAAGTATTCAAGGTTATTATCTAATCAATTATGTGTTTGCATCATTTTTATCGTATATATAATGAATTAATACCCATAAACTGAAAATTCACAAAAACGTGGAAAAACGACTAAATATTGCCTAAATCGATGATATTTGGTTTTAATCACATGAAGGAAAAGGAGATAATAAACGTCAAAATATTGCTAAATTCGATGATTTTTCGTACGAAATAAAATGCAAGAAAACTTGCTTAAAATGCAATATTATGCGAAATTCTGAGATTTGAAGGCCAAATCACATATCATGATACTACATGAAATAGTATCGAAATATCGGTAAAAACGAATATATTTACGTAAAATCACACTACTTGAAAAACGTGAAAAAAGTCACTATTTTACCATATATGAGGATTTTAACTTCAAATCATAGAGCGATGTTTCGTATTATTTAGATCCAAGAAAAGACATATGACAATGTTGTTTCCAATACAAATGATAAAAACCAATGTGTTTTCATTAGAATTAACTAAAATGTTCCTGATTTTCCGTTTATATTACCGATGGAAGATGTACACGTAAAAGCGCTCTAATCCGGCTGAAACGTCGATATATGCAATAAAAACCGAACTTCTCCCCTTTTCAATATCCTACTCAGTATTTTAACGAGAAACAAATAGTTGATTAAAAATGAAGTATTTAAGGTTAATTTCCAATCAATTATGTGTTTGCATCATTTTTATCGTATATTTAATGAATTAATACCCAAATACTGAAAATTCACAAAAACGTGGAAAAATGGGAAAATATTGCCTAATTCGATGATATTTTGTTTAAATCACATAAAGGAAAATGAGATGATAAACGTCAAAATATTACTAAATTCGATGATTTTTCGTACGAAACAAAATGCAAGAAATCTTGCTTAAAATGCAATATTATGCGACATTCTGAGATTTGAAGGCCAAATCACATATCGTGATACTACATGAAATAGTATCGAAATATTGGTATAAACAAATATATTTACGTAAAATCACACTACATGAAAAACGTGAAAAAAGTCACTAATTTACCATATATGAGGATTTTAACTTCAAATCATAGAGCGAGGTTTCGTATTATTTAGATCCAAGAAAAGACATATGACAATGTTGTTTCCAATACAAATGATAAAAACCAATGTGTTTTCATTAGAATTAATTAAAATGTTCCTGATTTTTCGTTTATATTACCGATGGAAGATGTATACGAAAACCGCTCTATTCCGGCTGAAATTTCGATATATGCAATAAAAACAGAACTTCTCCCCTTTTCAATATCTTACTCAGTATTTTAACGAGAAACAAATAGTTGATTGAAAATGAAGTATTTAAGGTTATTATCTAATCAATTATGTGTTTGCATCATTTTTATCGTATATATAATGAATTAATACCCATAAACTGAAAATTCATAAACACGTGAAAAAACGGCAAAATATTGCGTAATTCGATGATATTTTGTTTTAATCACATGAAGGAAAATGAGATAATAAACGTCAAAATATTGCAAAATTCGATGATTTTTCGTACGAAACAAAATGCAAGAAAACTTGCTTAAAATGCAATATTATGCAACATTCTGAGATTTGAAGGCCAAATCACATATCGTGATACTACATAAAATTGTATCGAAATAGTGGTAATAATGAATATATTTACGTAATATCAAACTACATGAGAAACGTGAAAACAGTCACTATATAACCATATTTGAGGATTTTAACTTCAAATCATAGAGCGAGGTTTCGTATTTTTTAGATCCAAGAAAAGACATATGACAAGGTTGTTTCCAATACAAATGATAAAACCAATCTGTTTTCATTAGAATTAACTTTAGAATTAATTAGAATGTTCCTGATTTTCCGTTTATATTACAGATGGAAGATGTACACGAAAACCGCTCTATTCCGGCTAAAACTTCGATATATGCAATAAAAGCAGAACTTCTCCCCTTTTCAATATCTTACTCAGTATTTTAACGAGAAACAAATAGTTGATTGAAAATGAAGTATTTAAGGTCAATCTAATCAATTATGGGTTAGCATCATTTTTATCGTATATATAATTAATTAATACCCATAAACTGAAAATTCACAAAAACGTGGATAAACGGCAAAATATTGCCTAATTCGATGATATTTTGTTTTAATCACATAGAGGAAAAGGGGATGATAAACGTCAAAATATTGCTAAATTCGATGATTTTTCGTAAGAAACAAAATGCAAGAAAACTTGCTTAAAATGCAATATTATGCGAAATTCTGAGATTTGAAGGCCAAATCACATATCGTGATACTACATGAAATAGTATCGAAATATTGGTAAAAACGAATATATTTACGTAAAATCATACTACATGAAAAACGTGAAAAAGTCACTATTTTACCATATATGAGGATTTTAACTTCAAATCATAGAGCGAGGTTTCGTATCATTTAGATCCAAGAAAAGACATATGACAATGTTGTTTCCAATACAAATGATAAAAACCAATGTGTTTTTATTAGAATTAACTAAAATGTTCCTGATTTTCCGTTTATATTACCGATGTAAGATGTACACGAAAACCGCTCTATTCCGGCTGAAACGTCGATATAAGCAATAAAAACAGAACTTCTCCCCTTTTCAATATCCTACTCAGTATTTTAACGAGAAACAAATAGTTGAGTGAAAATGAAGTATTTAAGGTTAAGTTCTAACTAATTATGTGTTTGCATCATTTTTATCGTATATTTAATGAATTAATACACATAGACTGAAAATTCACAAAAACGTGGAAAAACCGAAAATATTGCCTAATTCGATGATATTTTGTTTTAATCACATGCAGGAAAAGGGGATAATAAACGTCAAAATATTGCTAAATTCGATGATTTTTCGTACGAAACAAAATGCAAGAAAACTTGCTTAAAATGCAATATTATGCGAAATTCTGAGATTTGAAGGCCAAATCACATATCGTGATACTACATGAAATAGTATCGAAATATTGGTAAAAACGAATATATTTACGTAAAATCACACTACTTGAAAAACGTGAAAAAAGTCACTATTTTACCATATATGAGGATTTTAACTTCAAATCATAGAGCTATGTTTCGTATTATTTAGATCCTTAGAAAAGATATATGACAATGTTGTTTCCAATACAAATGATAAAAACCAATGTGTTTTCATTAGAATTAATTAAAATGTTCCTGATTTTCCGTTTATATTACCGATGGAAGATGTACACGAAAACCGCTCTATTCGGGCTGAAATTTCGATTTTTTCAATAAAAACAGAACTTCTCCCCTTTTCAATATCTTACTCAGTATTTTAACGAGAAACAAATAGTTGATTGAAAATGAAGTATTTAAGGTTATTATCTAATCAATTATGTGTTTGCATCATTTTTATAGTATATATAATGAATTAATACCCATAAACTGAAAATTCACAAAAACGTGGAAAAACGGCAAAATATTGCCTAATTCGATGATATTTGGTTTTAATCACATGAAGGAAAAGGAGATAATAAACGTCAAAATATTGATAAATTCGATGATTTTTCGTACGAAACAAAATGCAAGAAAACTTGCTTAAAATGCAATATTATGCGACATTCTGAGATTTGAAGGCCAAATCACATATCGCGATACTACATAAAATAGTATCGAAATATTGGTAAAAATGAATATATTTACATAATATCAAACTACATGAGAAACGTAAAAACAGTCACTATTTAACCATATTTGAGGATTTTAACTTCAAATCATAGAGCAAGGTTTCGTATTATTTAGATCCAAGAAAAGACATATGACAAGGTTGTTTCCAATACAAATGATAAAACCAATCTGTTTTCATTAGAATTAACATTTGAATTAATTAGAATGTTCCTGATTTTCCGTTTATATTACCGATGGAAGATGTACACGTAAAATCGCTCTAATCCGGCTGAAACGTCGATATATGCAATAAAAACCGAACTTCTCCCCTTTTCAATATCCTACTCAGTATTTTAACGAGAAACAAATAGTTGATTGAAAATGAAGTATTTAAGGTTAATTTCCAATCAATTATGTGTTTGCATCATTTTTATCGTATATTTAATGAATTAATACCCAAAGACTGAAAATTCACAAAAACGTGGAAAAACGTTAAAATATTTCCTAATTCGATGATATTTTGTTTAAATCACATGAAGGAAAAGGCGATGATAAACGTCAAAATATTGCTAAATTCGATGATTTTTTGTACGAAACAAAATGCAAGAAAACTTGCTTAAAATGCAATATTATGCGAAATTCTGAGATTTGAAGGCCAAATCACATATCGTGATACTACATGAAATAGTATCGAAATATTGGTAAAAACGAATATATTTACGTAAAATCACACTACATGAAAACGTGAAAAAAGTCACTATTTTACCATATATGAGGATTTTAACTTCAAATCTTAGAGCGAGGATTCGTATTATTTAGATGCAAGAAAAGACATATGACAATGTTGTTTCCAATACAAATGATAAAAACCTATGTGTTTTCATTAGAATTAACTAAAATGTTCCTGATTTTCCGTTTATATTACCGATGGAAGATGTACACGAAAACCGCTCTATTCCGGCTAAAACTTCGATATATGCAATAAAAACCGAACTTCTCCCCTTTTCAATATCCTACTCAGTATTTTAACGAGAAACAAATAGTTGATTGAAAATGAAGTATTTAAGGTTATTATCTAATCAATTATGTGTTTGCATCATTTTTATCGTATATATAATGAATTAATACCCATAAACTGAAAATTCACAAAAAAGTGGAAAAACGGCAAAATATTGCCTAATTCGATGATATTTTGTTTTAATCACATGAAGGAAACGGAGATAATAAACGTCAAAATATTGCTAAATTCGATGATTTTTCGTACGAAACAAAATGCAAGAAAACTTGCTTAAAATGCAATATTATGCGACATTCTGAGATTTCAATGCCAAATCACATATCGTGATACTACATAAAATAGTATCGAAATATTGGTAAAAATGAATATATTTACGTAATATCAAACTACATGAGAAACGTGAAAACAGTCACTATTTAACCATATTTGAGGATTTTAACTTCAAATCATAGAGCGAGGTTTCGTATTATTTAGATCCAAGAAAAGACATATGACAAGGTTGTTTCCAATACAAATGATAAAACCAATCTGTTTTCATTAAAATTAACATTAGAATTAATTAGAATGTTCCTGATTTTCCGTTTATATTACCGATGGAAGATGTACACGTAAAACCGCTCTAATCCGGCTGAAACGTCGATATATGCAATAAAAACCGAACTTCTCCCCTTTTCAATATCCTACTCAGTATTTTAACGAGAAACAAATAGTTGATTGAAAATAAAGTATTTAAGGTTAATTTCCAATCAATTATGTGTTTGCATCATTTTTATCGTATATTTAATGAATTAATACCCAAAGACTGAAAATTCACAAAAACGTGGAAAAATGGCAAAATATTGCCTAATTCGATGATATTTTGTTTAAATCACATAAAGGAAAATGAGATGATAAACGTCAAAATATTACTAAATTCGATGATTTTTCGTACGAAACAAAATGCAAGAAAACTTGCTTAAAATGCAATATTATGCGACATTCTGAGATTTGAAGGCCAAATCACATATCGTGATACTACATGAAATAGTATCGAAATATTGGTATAAACAAATATATTTACGTAAAATCACACTACATGAAAAACGTGAAAAAAGTCACTAATTTACCATATATGAGGATTTTAACTTCAAATCATAGAGCGAGGTTTCGAATTATTTAGATCCAAGAAAAGACATATGACAATGTTGTTTCCAATACAAATGATAAAAACCAATGTGTTTTCATTAGAATTAACTAAAATGTTCCTGATTTTCCGTTTATATTACCGATGGAAGATGTACACGTAAAAGCGCTCTAATCCGGCTGAAACGTCGATATATGCAATAAAAACCGAACTTCTCCCCTTTTCAATATCCTACTCAGTATTTTAACGAGAAACAAATAGTTGATTGAAAATGAAGTATTTAAGGTTATTATCTAATCAATTATGTGTTTGCATCATTTTTATCGTATATATAATGAATTAATACCCATAAACTGAAAATTCACAAAAATGTGGAAAAACGGCAAAATATTGCCTAATTCGATGATATTTTGTTTTAATCACATGAAGGAAACGGAGATAATAAACGTCAAAATATTGCTAAATTTGATTATTTTTCGTACGAAACAAAATGCAAGAAAACTTGCTTAAAATGCAATATTATGCGACATTCTGAGATTTGAAGGCCAAATCACATATCGTGATACTACATGAAATAGTATCGAAATATTGGTAAAAATGAATATATTTACGTAATGTCAAACTACATGAAAAACGTGAAAAAAGTCACTATTTAACCATATATGAGGATTTTAACTTCAAATCATAGAGCGAGGTTTCGTATTATTTAGATCCAAGAAAAGACATATGACAATGTTGTTTCCAATTCAAATGATAAAAACCAATGTGTTCTCATTAGAATTAATTAAAATGTTCATGATTTTCCGTTTATATTACCGATGGAAGATGTACACGTAAAAGCGCTCTAATCCGGCTGAAACGTCGATATATGCAATAAAAACCGAACTTCTCCCCTTTTCAATATCCTACTCAGTATTTTAACGAGAAACAAATAGTTGATTGAAAATGAAGTATTTAAGGTTATTATCTAATCAATTATGTGTTTGCATCATTTTTATCGTATATATAATGAATTAATACCCATAAACTGAAAATTCATAAACACGTGAAAAAACGGCAAAATATTGCGTAATTCGATGATATTTTGTTTTAATCACATGAAGGAAAATGAGATAATAAACGTCAAAATATTGCAAAATTCGATGATTTTTCGTACGAAACAAAATGCAAGAAAACTTGCTTAAAATGCAATATTATGCAACATTCTGAGATTTGAAGGCCAAATCACATATCGTGATACTACATAAAATAGTATCGAAATAGTGGTAATAATGAATATATTTACGTAATATCAAACTACATGAGAAACGTGAAAACAGTCACTATATAACCATATTTGAGGATTTTAACTTCAAATCATAGAGCGAGGTTTCGTATTTTTTAGATCCAAGAAAAGACATATGACAAGGTTGTTTCCAATACAAATGATAAAACCAATCTGTTTTCATTAGAATTAACTTTAGAATTAATTAGAATGTTCCTGATTTTCCGTTTATATTACAGATGGAAGATGTACACGAAAACCGCTCTATTCCGGCTAAAACTTCGATATATGCAATAAAAGCAGAACTTCTCCCCTTTTCAATATCTTACTCAGTATTTTAACGAGAAACAAATAGTTGATTGAAAATGAAGTATTTAAGGTCAATCTAATCAATTATGGGTTAGCATCATTTTTATCGTATATATAATTAATTAATACCCATAAACTGAAAATTCACAAAAACGTGGATAAACGGCAAAATATTGCCTAATTCGATGATATTTTGTTTTAATCACATAGAGGAAAAGGGGATGATAAACGTCAAAATATTGCTAAATTCGATGATTTTTCGTAAGAAACAAAATGCAAGAAAACTTGCTTAAAATGCAATATTATGCGAAATTCTGAGATTTGAAGGCCAAATCACATATCGTGATACTACATGAAATAGTATCGAAATATTGGTAAAAACGAATATATTTACGTAAAATCATACTACATGAAAAACGTGAAAAAGTCACTATTTTACCATATATGAGGATTTTAACTTCAAATCATAGAGCGAGGTTTCGTATCATTTAGATCCAAGAAAAGACATATGACAATGTTGTTTCCAATACAAATGATAAAAACCAATGTGTTTTTATTAGAATTAACTAAAATGTTCCTGATTTTCCGTTTATATTACCGATGTAAGATGTACACGAAAACCGCTCTATTCCGGCTGAAACGTCGATATAAGCAATAAAAACAGAACTTCTCCCCTTTTCAATATCCTACTCAGTATTTTAACGAGAAACAAATAGTTGAGTGAAAATGAAGTATTTAAGGTTAAGTTCTAACTAATTATGTGTTTGCATCATTTTTATCGTATATTTAATGAATTAATACACATAGACTGAAAATTCACAAAAACGTGGAAAAACCGAAAATATTGCCTAATTCGATGATATTTTGTTTTAATCACATGCAGGAAAAGGGGATAATAAACGTCAAAATATTGCTAAATTCGATGATTTTTCGTACGAAACAAAATGCAAGAAAACTTGCTTAAAATGCAATATTATGCGAAATTCTGAGATTTGAAGGCCAAATCACATATCGTGATACTACATGAAATAGTATCGAAATATTGGTAAAAACGAATATATTTACGTAAAATCACACTACTTGAAAAACGTGAAAAAAGTCACTATTTTACCATATATGAGGATTTTAACTTCAAATCATAGAGCTATGTTTCGTATTATTTAGATCCTTAGAAAAGATATATGACAATGTTGTTTCCAATACAAATGATAAAAACCAATGTGTTTTCATTAGAATTAATTAAAATGTTCCTGATTTTCCGTTTATATTACCGATGGAAGATGTACACGAAAACCGCTCTATTCGGGCTGAAATTTCGATTTTTTCAATAAAAACAGAACTTCTCCCCTTTTCAATATCTTACTCAGTATTTTAACGAGAAACAAATAGTTGATTGAAAATGAAGTATTTAAGGTTATTATCTAATCAATTATGTGTTTGCATCATTTTTATAGTATATATAATGAATTAATACCCATAAACTGAAAATTCACAAAAACGTGGAAAAACGGCAAAATATTGCCTAATTCGATGATATTTGGTTTTAATCACATGAAGGAAAAGGAGATAATAAACGTCAAAATATTGATAAATTCGATGATTTTTCGTACGAAACAAAATGCAAGAAAACTTGCTTAAAATGCAATATTATGCGACATTCTGAGATTTGAAGGCCAAATCACATATCGCGATACTACATAAAATAGTATCGAAATATTGGTAAAAATGAATATATTTACATAATATCAAACTACATGAGAAACGTAAAAACAGTCACTATTTAACCATATTTGAGGATTTTAACTTCAAATCATAGAGCAAGGTTTCGTATTATTTAGATCCAAGAAAAGACATATGACAAGGTTGTTTCCAATACAAATGATAAAACCAATCTGTTTTCATTAGAATTAACATTTGAATTAATTAGAATGTTCCTGATTTTCCGTTTATATTACCGATGGAAGATGTACACGTAAAATCGCTCTAATCCGGCTGAAACGTCGATATATGCAATAAAAACCGAACTTCTCCCCTTTTCAATATCCTACTCAGTATTTTAACGAGAAACAAATAGTTGATTGAAAATGAAGTATTTAAGGTTAATTTCCAATCAATTATGTGTTTGCATCATTTTTATCGTATATTTAATGAATTAATACCCAAAGACTGAAAATTCACAAAAACGTGGAAAAACGGCAAAATATTTCCTAATTCGATGATATTTTGTTTAAATCACATGAAGGAAAAGGCGATGATAAACGTCAAAATATTGCTAAATTCGATGATTTTTTGTACGAAACAAAATGCAAGAAAACTTGCTTAAAATGCAATATTATGCGAAATTCTGAGATTTGAAGGCCAAATCACATATCGTGATACTACATGAAATAGTATCGAAATATTGGTAAAAACGAATATATTTACGTAAAATCACACTACATGAAAACGTGAAAAAAGTCACTATTTTACCATATATGAGGATTTTAACTTCAAATCTTAGAGCGAGGATTCGTATTATTTAGATGCAAGAAAAGACATATGACAATGTTGTTTCCAATACAAATGATAAAAACCTATGTGTTTTCATTAGAATTAACTAAAATGTTCCTGATTTTCCGTTTATATTACCGATGGAAGATGTACACGAAAACCGCTCTATTCCGGCTAAAACTTCGATATATGCAATAAAAACCGAACTTCTCCCCTTTTCAATATCCTACTCAGTATTTTAACGAGAAACAAATAGTTGATTGAAAATGAAGTATTTAAGGTTATTATCTAATCAATTATGTGTTTGCATCATTTTTATCGTATATATAATGAATTAATACCCATAAACTGAAAATTCACAAAAAAGTGGAAAAACGGCAAAATATTGCCTAATTCGATGATATTTTGTTTTAATCACATGAAGGAAACGGAGATAATAAACGTCAAAATATTGCTAAATTCGATGATTTTTCGTACGAAACAAAATGCAAGAAAACTTGCTTAAAATGCAATATTATGCGACATTCTGAGATTTCAATGCCAAATCACATATCGTGATACTACATAAAATAGTATCGAAATATTTGTAAAAATGAATATATTTACGTAATATCAAACTACATGAGAAACGTGAAAACAGTCACTATTTAACCATATTTGAGGATTTTAACTTCAAATCATAGAGCGAGGTTTCGTATTATTTAGATCCAAGAAAAGACATATGACAAGGTTGTTTCCAATACAAATGATAAAACCAATCTGTTTTCATTAAAATTAACATTAGAATTAATTAGAATGTTCCTGATTTTCCGTTTATATTACCGATGGAAGATGTACACGTAAAACCGCTCTAATCCGGCTGAAACGTCGATATATGCAATAAAAACCGAACTTCTCCCCTTTTCAATATCCTACTCAGTATTTTAACGAGAAACAAATAGTTGATTGAAAATAAAGTATTTAAGGTTAATTTCCAATCAATTATGTGTTTGCATCATTTTTATCGTATATTTAATGAATTAATACCCAAAGACTGAAAATTCACAAAAACGTGGAAAAATGGCAAAATATTGCCTAATTCGATGATATTTTGTTTAAATCACATAAAGGAAAATGAGATGATAAACGTCAAAATATTACTAAATTCGATGATTTTTCGTACGAAACAAAATGCAAGAAAACTTGCTTAAAATGCAATATTATGCGACATTCTGAGATTTGAAGGCCAAATCACATATCGTGATACTACATGAAATAGTATCGAAATATTGGTATAAACAAATATATTTACGTAAAATCACACTACATGAAAAACGTGAAAAAAGTCACTAATTTACCATATATGAGGATTTTAACTTCAAATCATAGAGCGAGGTTTCGAATTATTTAGATCCAAGAAAAGACATATGACAATGTTGTTTCCAATACAAATGATAAAAACCAATGTGTTTTCATTAGAATTAACTAAAATGTTCCTGATTTTCCGTTTATATTACCGATGGAAGATGTACACGTAAAAGCGCTCTAATCCGGCTGAAACGTCGATATATGCAATAAAAACCGAACTTCTCCCCTTTTCAATATCCTACTCAGTATTTTAACGAGAAACAAATAGTTGATTGAAAATGAAGTATTTAAGGTTATTATCTAATCAATTATGTGTTTGCATCATTTTTATCGTATATATAATGAATTAATACCCATAAACTGAAAATTCACAAAAATGTGGAAAAACGGCAAAATATTGCCTAATTCGATGATATTTTGTTTTAATCACATGAAGGAAACGGAGATAATAAACGTCAAAATATTGCTAAATTTGATTATTTTTCGTACGAAACAAAATGCAAGAAAACTTGCTTAAAATGCAATATTATGCGACATTCTGAGATTTGAAGGCCAAATCACATATCGTGATACTACATGAAATAGTATCGAAATATTGGTAAAAATGAATATATTTACGTAATGTCAAACTACATGAAAAACGTGAAAAAAGTCACTATTTAACCATATATGAGGATTTTAACTTCAAATCATAGAGCGAGGTTTCGTATTATTTAGATCCAAGAAAAGACATATGACAATGTTGTTTCCAATTCAAATGATAAAAACCAATGTGTTCTCATTAGAATTAATTAAAATGTTCATGATTTTCCGTTTATATTACCGATGGAAGATGTACACGTAAAAGCGCTCTAATCCGGCTGAAACGTCGATATATGCAATAAAAACCGAACTTCTCCCCTTTTCAATATCCTACTCAGTATTTTAACGAGAAACAAATAGTTGATTGAAAATGAAGTATTTAAGGTTATTATCTAATCAATTATGTGTTTGCATCATTTTTATCGTATATATAATGAATTAATACCCATAAACTGAAAATTCACAAAAACGTGGAAAAACGGCAAAATATGGCCTATTTTGATGATATTTTGTTTTAATCACATGAAGGAAACGGAGATAATAAACGTCAAAATATTGCTAAATTCGATGATTTTTCGTAAGAAACAAAATGCAAGAAAACTTGCTTAAAATGCAATATTATGCGAAATTCTGAGATTTGAAGGCCAAATCACATATCGTGATACTACATGAAATAGTATCGAAATATTGGTAAAAACGAATATATTTACGTAAAATCACACTACATGAAAAACGTGAAAAAAGTCACTATTTTACCATATATGAGGATTTTAACTTCAAATCATAGAGCGAGGTTTCGTATTATTTAGATCCAAGAAAAGACATATGACAATGTTGTTTCCAATACAAATGATAAAAACCTATGTGTTTTCATTAGAATTAACTAAAATGTTCCTGATTTTCCGTTTATATTACCGATGGAAGATGTACACGAAAACCGCTCTATTCCGGCTATGCAATAAAATATATGCAATATGCATATATTTTATTCGATATATGCAATAAAAGCAGAACTTCTCCCCTTTTCAATATCTTACTCAGTATTTTAACGAGAAACAAATAGTTGATTGAAAATGAAGTATTTAAGGTTATTATCTAATCAATTATGTGTTTGCACCATTTTTATCGTATATATAATGAATTAATACCCATAAACTGAAAATTCACAAAAACGTGGAAAAACGGCAAAATATGGCCTAATTTGATGATATTTTGTTTTAATCACATGAAGGAAACGGAGATAATAAACGTCAAAATATTGCTAAATTCGATGATTTTTCGTAAGAAACAAAATGCAAGAAAACTTGCTTAAAATGCAATATTATGCGAAATTCTGAGATTTGAAGGCCAAATCACATATCGTGATACTACATGAAATAGTATCGAAATATTGGTAAAAACGAATATATTTACGTAAAATCACATTACTTGAAAAACGTGAAAAAAGTCACTATTTTACCATATATGAGGATTTTAACTTCAAATCATAGAGAGAGGTTTCGTATTATTTAGATCCAAGAAAAGACATATGACAATGTTGTTTCCAATACAAATGATAAAAACCAATGTGTTTTCATTAGAATTAATTAAAATGTTCCTGATTTTCCGTTTATATTACCGATGGAAGATGTACACGAAAACCGCTCTATTCCGGCTGAAATTTCGATATATTCAATAAAAACAGAACTTCTCCCCTTTTCAATATCTTACTCAGTATTTTAACGAGAAACAAATAGTTGAGTGAAAATGAAGTATTTAAGGTTATTATCTAATCAATTATGTGTTTGCACCATTTTTATCGTATATATAATGAATTAATACCCATAAACTGAAAATTCACAAAAACGTGGAAAAACGGCAAAATATTGCCTAATTCGATGATATTTTGTTTAAATCACATAGAGGAAAAGGAGATAATAAACGTCAAAATATTGCTAAATTCGATGATTTTTCGTACGAAACAAAATACAAGAAAACTTGCTTAAAATGCAATATTATGCGACATTCTGAGATTTCAAGGCCAAATCACATATCGTGATACTACATGAAATAGTATCGAAATATTGGTAAAAATGAATATATTTACGTAATGTCAAACTACATGAAAAACGTGAAAAAAGTCACTATTTAACCATATTTGAGGATTTTAACTTCAAATCATAGAGCGAGGTTTCGTATTATTTAGATCCAAGAAAAGACATATGACAATGTTGTTTCCAATACAAATGATAAAAACCAATGTGTTTTCATTAGAATTAACTAAAATGTTCCTGATTTTCCGTTTATATTACCGATGGAAGATGTACACGAAAACCGCTCTATTCCAGCTGAAACGTCGATATATGCAGTAAAAACAGAACTTCTCCCCTTTTCAATATCTTACTCAGTATTTTAACGAGAAACAAATAGTTGATTGAAAATGAAGTATTTAAGGTTATTATCTAATCAATTATGTGTTTGCATCATTTTTATCGTATATATAATGAATTAATACCCCATAAACTGAAAATTCACAAAAACGTGGAAAAACGGCAAAATATTGCCTAAATCGATGATATTTTGTTTTAATCACATGAAGGAAAACGAGATAATAAACGTCAAAATATTGCTAAATTCGATGATTTTTTGTACGAAACGAAATACAAGAAAACTTGCTTAAAATGCAATATTATGCGACATTCTGAGATTTCAAGGCCAAATCACATATCGTGATACTACATAAAATAGTATCGAAATATTGGTAAAAATGAATATATTTACGTAATGTCAAACTACATGAAAAACGTGAAAAAAGTCACTATTTAACCATATTTGAGGATTTTAACTTCAAATCATAGAGCGAGGTTTTGTATTATTTAGATCCAAGAAAAGACATATGACAAGGTTGTTTCCAATACAAATGATAAAACCAATCTGTTTTCATTAGAATTAACATTAGAATTAATTAAAATGTTCGTGATTTTCCGTTTATATTACCGATGGAAGATGTAAATGTAAAGCCGCTCTAATCCGGCTGAAACGTCGATATATGCAATACAAACCGAACTTCTCCCCTTTTCAATATCCTTCTCAGTATTTCAACGAGAAACAAATAGTTGATTGAAAATAAAGTATTTAAGGATAATTTCCAATCAACTATGTGATTGCATCATTTTTATCGTCTATTTAATGAATTAATACCCAAAGACTGAAAATTCACAAAAACGTGGAAAAACGGCAAAATATTGCCTAATTCGATGATATTTTGTTTAAATCACACGAAGGAAAGGAGATGATAAACGTCAAAGTATTGCTAAATTCGATGATTTTTCGTACGAAACAAAATGCAAGAAAACTTGCTTAAAATGCAATATTATGCGAAATTCTGAGATTTGAAGGCCAAATCACATATCGTGATACTACATGAAATAGTATCGAAATATTGGTAAACCAATATATTTACGTAAAATCACACTACTTGAAAAACGTGAAAAAAGTCACTATTTTACCATATATGAGGATTTTAACTTCAAATCATAGAGCGAGGTTTCGTATTATTTCGATCCAAGAAAAGACATATGACAATATTGTTTCCAATACAAATGATAAAAACCATTGTGTTTTCATTAGAATTAATTAAAATGTTCCTGATTTTCCGTTTATATTACCGATGGAAGAAGTACACGAAAACCGCTCTATTTCGGCTGAAATTTCGATATATTCAATAAAAACAGAACTTCTCCCCTTTTCAATATCTTACTCAGTATTTTAACGAGAAACAAATAGTTGATTGAAAATGAAGTATTTAAGGTTATTATCTAATCAATTATGTGTTTGCACCATTTTTGTCGTATATATAATGAATTAATACCCATAAACTGAAAATTCACAAAAACGTGGAAAAACGGCAAAATATTGCCTAATTCGGTGATATTTTGTTTTAATCACATGAAGGAAAAGGAGATAATAAACGTCAAAATATTGCTAAATTCGATGATTTTTCGTACCAAACAAAATGCAAAAAAAATTGCTTAAAATGCAATATTATGCGACATTCTGAGATTTCAAGGCCAAATCACATGTCGTGATACTACATGAAATAGTATCGAAATATTGGTAAAAATGAATATCTTTACGTAATGTCAAACTACATGAAAAACGTGAAAAAAGTCACTATTTAACCATATTTGAGGATTTTAACTTCAAATCATAGAGCGAGGTTTCGTATTATTTAGATCCAAGAAAAGACATTTGACAATGTTTTTTCCAATACAAATGATAAAAACCAATGTGTTTTCATTAGAATTAACTAAAATATTCCTGATATTCCGTTTGAAAAGCGATGATAAACGTCAAAATATTGCTAAATTCGATGATTTTTCGTACGAAACAAAATGCAAGAAAACTTGCGTAAAATGCAATATTAGGTGATATTCTGAGATTTGAAGGCCAAATAACATATCGTGATACTACATAAAATAGTATCGAAATATTGGTAAAAATGAATATTTTTACGTAATATCAAACTACATGAGAAACGTGAAAACAGTCACTATTTAACGATATTTGAGGATTTTAACTTCAAATCATAGAGCGAGGTTTCGTATTATTTAGATCCAAGAAAAGACATATGACAAGGTTGTTTCCAATACAAATGATAAAACCAATCTGTTTTCATTAGAATTAACATTAGAATTAATTAGAATGTTCCTGATTTTCCGTTTATATTACCGATGGAAGATGTACACGTAAAACCGCTCTAATCCGGCTGAAACGTCGATATATGCAATAAAAACCGAACTTCTCCCTTTTCAATATCCTACTCAGTATTTTAACGAGAAACAAATAGTTGATTGAAAAGGAAGTATTTAAGGTTAATTTCCAATCAATTATGTGTTTGCATCATTTTTATCGTATATTTAATGAATTAATACCCAAAGACTGAAAATTCACAAAAACGTGGAAAAACGGCAAAATATTTCCTAATTCGATGATATTTTGTTACAATCACATGAAGGAAAAGGCGATGATAAACGTCAAAATATTGCTAAATTCGATGATTTTTCGTACGAAACAAAATGCAAGAAAACTTGCTTAAAATGCAATATTATGCGAAATTCTGAGATTTGAAGGCCAAATCACATATCGTGATATTACATGAAATAGTATCGAAATATTGGTAAAAACGAATATATTTACGTAAAATCACATTACTTGAAAAACGTGAAAAAAGTCACTATTTTACCATATATGAGGATTTTAACTTCAAATCATAGAGAGAGGTTTCGTATTATTTAGATCCAAGAAAAGACATATGACAATGTTGTTTCCAATACAAATGATAAAAACCAATGTGTTTTCATTAGAATTAATTAAAATGTTCCTGATTTTCCGTTTATATTACAGATGGAAGATGTACACGAAAACCGCTCTATTCCGGCTGAAATTTCGATATATTCAATAAAAACAGAACTTCTCCCCTTTTCAATATCTTACTCAGTATTTTAACGAGAAACAAATAGTTGAGTGAAAATGAAGTATTTAAGGTTATTATCTAATCAATTATGTGTTTGCACCATTTTTATCGTATATATAATGAATTAATACCCATAAACTGAAAATTCACAAAAACGTGGAAAAACGGCAAAATATTGCCTAATTCGGTGATATTTTGTTTTAATCACATGAAGGAAAAGGAGATAATAAACGTCAAAATATTGCTAAATTCGATGATTTTTCGTACGAAACAAAATGCAAAAAAACTTGCTTAAAATGCTATATTATGCGACATTCTGAGATTTGAAGGCCAAATCACATATCGTGATACTACATAAAATAGTATCGAAATATTGGTAAAAATGAATATATTTACGTAATATCAAACTACATGAGAAACGTGAAAACAGTCACTATTTAACCATATTTGAGGATTTTAACTTCAAATCATAGAGCGAGGTTTCGTATTATTTAGATCCAAGAAAAGACATATGACAAGGTTGTTTCCAATACAAATGATAAAACCAATCTGTTTTCATTAGAAATAACATTAGAATTAATTAGAATGTTCCTGATTTTCCGTTTATATTACCGATGGAAGATGTACACGTAAAACAGCTCTAATCCGGCTGAAACGTCGATATATGCAATAAAAACCGAACTTCTCCCCTTTTCAATATCCTACTCAGTATTTTAACGAGAAACAAATAGTTGATTGAAAATGAAGTATTTAAGGTTATTATCTAATCAATTATGTGGTTGCATCATTTTTATCGTATATATAATGAATTAATACCCAAAAACTGAAAATTCACAGAAACGTGGAAAAACGGCAAAATATTGCCTAATTCGATGATATTTTGTTTAAATCACATAGAGGAAAAGGGGGATGATGAACGTCAAAATATTGCTAAATTTGATGATTTTTCGTACGAAACAAAATGCAAGAAAACTTGCTTAAAATGCAATATTATGCGACATTCTGAGATTTCAAGGCCAAATCACATATCGTGATACTACATGAAATAGTATCGAAATATTGGTAAAAATGAATATATTTACGTAATATCAAACTACATGAGAAACGTGAAAACAGTCACTATTTAACCATATTTGAGGATTTTAACTTCAAATCATAGAGCGAGGTTTCGTATTATTTAGATCCAAGAAAAGACATATGACAATGTTGTTTCCAATACAAATGATAAAAACCAATGTGTTTTCATTAGAATTAACTAAAATGTTCCTGATTTTCCGTTTATATTACCGATGGAAGATGTACACGAAAACCGCTCTATTCCAGCTGAAACGTCGATATATGCAGTAAAAACAGAACTTCTCCCCTTTTCAATATCTTACTCAGTATTTTAACGAGAAACAAATAGTTGATTGAAAATGAAGTATTTAAGGTTATTATCTAATCAATTATGTGTTTGCATCATTTTTATCGTATATATAATGAATTAATACCCATAAACTGAAAATTCACAAAAACGTGGAAAAACGGCAAAATATTGCCTAAATCGATGATATTTTGTTTTAATCACATGAAGGAAAACGAGATAATAAACGTCAAAATATTGCTAAATTCGATGATTTTTTGTACGAAACGAAATACAAGAAAACTTGCTTAAAATGCAATATTATGCGACATTCTGAGATTTCAAGGCCAAATCACATATCGTGATACTACATAAAATAGTATCGAAATATTGGTAAAAATGAATATATTTACGTAATGTCAAACTACATGAAAAACGTGAAAAAAGTCACTATTTAACCATATTTGAGGATTTTAACTTCAAATCATAGAGCGAGGTTTTGTATTATTTAGATCCAAGAAAAGACATATGACAAGGTTGTTTCCAATACAAATGATAAAACCAATCTGTTTTCATTAGAATTAACATTAGAATTAATTAGAATGTTCGTGATTTTCCGTTTATATTACCGATGGAAGATGTAAATGTAAAGCCGCTCTAATCCGGCTGAAACGTCGATATATGCAATACAAACCGAACTTCTCCCCTTTTCAATATCCTTCTCAGTATTTCAACGAGAAACAAATAGTTGATTGAAAATAAAGTATTTAAGGATAATTTCCAATCAACTATGTGATTGCATCATTTTTATCGTCTATTTAATGAATTAATACCCAAAGACTGAAAATTCACAAAAACGTGGAAAAACGGCAAAATATTGCCTAATTCGATGATATTTTGTTTAAATCACACGAAGGAAAGGAGATGATAAACGTCAAAGTATTGCTAAATTCGATGATTTTTCGTACGAAACAAAATGCAAGAAAACTTGCTTAAAATGCAATATTATGCGAAATTCTGAGATTTGAAGGCCAAATCACATATCGTGATACTACATGAAATAGTATCGAAATATTGGTAAAAACGAATATATTTACGTAAAATCACACTACTTGAAAAACGTGAAAAAAGTCACTATTTTACCATATATGAGGATTTTAACTTCAAATCATAGAGCGAGGTTTCGTATTATTTCGATCCAAGAAAAGACATATGACAATATTGTTTCCAATACAAATGATAAAAACCATTGTGTTTTCATTAGAATTAATTAAAATGTTCCTGATTTTCCGTTTATATTACCGATGGAAGAAGTACACGAAAACCGCTCTATTTCGGCTGAAATTTCGATATATTCAATAAAAACAGAACTTCTCCCCTTTTCAATATCTTACTCAGTATTTTAACGAGAAACAAATAGTTGATTGAAAATGAAGTATTTAAGGTTATTATCTAATCAATTATGTGTTTGCACCATTTTTATCGTATATATAATGAATTAATACCCATAAACTGAAAATTCACAAAAACGTGGAAAAACGGCAAAATATTGCCTAATTCGGTGATATTTTGTTTTAATCACATGAAGGAAAAGGAGATAATAAACGTCAAAATATTGCTAAATTCGATGATTTTTCGTACGAAACAAAATGCAAAAAAACTTGCTTAAAATGCAATATTATGCGACATTCTGAGATTTCAAGGCCAAATCACATATCGTGATACTACATGAAATAGTATCGAAATATTGGTAGAAATGAATATATTTACGTAATGTCAAACTACATGAAAAACGTGAAAAAATTCACTATTTAACCATATTTGAGGATTTTAACTTCAAATCATAGAGCGAGGTCTCGTATTATTTAGATCCAAGAAAAGACATTTGACAATGTTTTTTCCAATACAAATGATAAAAACCAATGTGTTTTCATTAGAATTAACTAAAATATTCCTGATATTCCGTTTGAAAAGCGATGATAAACGTCAAAATATTGCTAAATTCGATGATTTTTCGTACGAAACAAAATGCAAGAAAACTTGCGTAAAATGCAATATTAGGTGATATTCTGAGATTTGAAGGCCAAATCACATATCGTGATACTACATAAAATAGTATCGAAATATTGGTAAAAATGAATATTTTTACGTAATATCAAACTACATGAGAAACGTGAAAACAGTCACTATTTAACGATATTTGAGGATTTTAACTTCAAATCATAGAGCGAGGTTTCGTATTATTTAGATCCAAGAAAAGACATATGACAAGGTTGTTTCCAATACAAATGATAAAACCAATCTGTTTTCATTAGAATTAATATTAGAATTAATTAGAATGTTCCTGATTTTCCGTTTATATTACCGATGGAAGATGTACACGTAAAACCGCTCTAATCCGGCTGAAACGTCGATATATGCAATAAAAACCGAACTTCTCCCTTTTCAATATCCTACTCAGTATTTTAACGAGAAACAAATAGTTGATTGAAAATGAAGTATTTAAGGTTAATTTCCAATCAATTATGTGTTTGCATCATTTTTATCGTATATTTAATGAATTAATACCCAAAGACTGAAAATTCACAAAAACGTGGAAAAACGGCAAAATATTTCCTAATTCGATGATATTTTGTTTAAATCACATGAAGGAAAAGGCGATGATAAACGTCAAAATATTGCTAAATTCGATGATTTTTCGTACGAAACAAAATGCAAGAAAACTTGCTTAAAATGCAATATTATGCGAAATTCTGAGATTTGAAGGCCAAATCACATATCGTGATACTACATGAAATAGTATCGAAATATTGGTAAAAACGAATATATTTACGTATAATCACATTACTTGAAAAACGTGAAAAAAGTCACTATTTTACCATATATGAGGATTTTAACTTCAAATCATAGAGAGAGGTTTCGTATTATTTAGATCCAAGAAAAGACATATGACAATGTTGTTTCCAATACAAATGATAAAAACCAATGTGTTTTCATTAGAATTAATTAAAATGTTCCTGATTTTCCGTTTATATTACCGATGGAAGATGTACACGAAAACCGCTCTATTCCGGCTGAAATTTCGATATATTCAATAAAAACAGAACTTCTCCCCTTTTCAATATCTTACTCAGTATTTTAACGAGAAACAAATAGTTGAGTGAAAATGAAGTATTTAAGGTTATTATCTAATCAATTATGTGTTTGCACCATTTTTATCGTATATATAATGAATTAATACCCATAAACTGAAAATTCACAAAAACGTGGAAAAACGGCAAAATATTGCCTAATTCGATGATATTTTGTTTAAATCACATAGAGGAAAAGGAGATAATAAACGTCAAAATATTGCTAAATTCGATGATTTTTCGTACGAAACAAAATACAAGAAAACTTGCTTAAAATGCAATATTATGCGACATTCTGAGATTTCAAGGCCAAATCACATATCGTGATACTACATGAAATAGTATCGAAATATTGGTAAAAATGAATATATTTACGTAATGTCAAACTACATGAAAAACGTGAAAAAAGTCACTATTTAACCATATTTGAGGATTTTAACTTCAAATCATAGAGCGAGGTTTCGTATTATTTAGATCCAAGAAAAGACATATGACAATGTTGTTTCCAATACAAATGATAAAAACCAATGTGTTTTCATTAGAATTAACTAAAATGTTCCTGATTTTCCGTTTATATTACCGATGGAAGATGTACACGAAAACCGCTCTATTCCAGCTGAAACGTCGATATATGCAGTAAAAACAGAACTTCTCCCCTTTTCAATATCTTACTCAGTATTTTAACGAGAAACAAATAGTTGATTGAAAATGAAGTATTTAAGGTTATTATCTAATCAATTATGTGTTTGCATCATTTTTATCGTATATATAATGAATTAATACCCCATAAACTGAAAATTCACAAAAACGTGGAAAAACGGCAAAATATTGCCTAAATCGATGATATTTTGTTTTAATCACATGAAGGAAAACGAGATAATAAACGTCAAAATATTGCTAAATTCGATGATTTTTTGTACGAAACGAAATACAAGAAAACTTGCTTAAAATGCAATATTATGCGACATTCTGAGATTTCAAGGCCAAATCACATATCGTGATACTACATAAAATAGTATCGAAATATTGGTAAAAATGAATATATTTACGTAATGTCAAACTACATGAAAAACGTGAAAAAAGTCACTATTTAACCATATTTGAGGATTTTAACTTCAAATCATAGAGCGAGGTTTTGTATTATTTAGATCCAAGAAAAGACATATGACAAGGTTGTTTCCAATACAAATGATAAAACCAATCTGTTTTCATTAGAATTAACATTAGAATTAATTAAAATGTTCGTGATTTTCCGTTTATATTACCGATGGAAGATGTAAATGTAAAGCCGCTCTAATCCGGCTGAAACGTCGATATATGCAATACAAACCGAACTTCTCCCCTTTTCAATATCCTTCTCAGTATTTCAACGAGAAACAAATAGTTGATTGAAAATAAAGTATTTAAGGATAATTTCCAATCAACTATGTGATTGCATCATTTTTATCGTCTATTTAATGAATTAATACCCAAAGACTGAAAATTCACAAAAACGTGGAAAAACGGCAAAATATTGCCTAATTCGATGATATTTTGTTTAAATCACACGAAGGAAAGGAGATGATAAACGTCAAAGTATTGCTAAATTCGATGATTTTTCGTACGAAACAAAATGCAAGAAAACTTGCTTAAAATGCAATATTATGCGAAATTCTGAGATTTGAAGGCCAAATCACATATCGTGATACTACATGAAATAGTATCGAAATATTGGTAAAAACGAATATATTTACGTAAAATCACACTACTTGAAAAACGTGAAAAAGTCACTATTTTACCATATATGAGGATTTTAACTTCAAATCATAGAGCGAGGTTTCGTATTATTTCGATCCAAGAAAAGACATATGACAATATTGTTTCCAATACAAATGATAAAAACCATTGTGTTTTCATTAGAATTAATTAAAATGTTCCTGATTTTCCGTTTATATTACCGATGGAAGAAGTACACGAAAACCGCTCTATTTCGGCTGAAATTTCGATATATTCAATAAAAACAGAACTTCTCCCCTTTTCAATATCTTACTCAGTATTTTAACGAGAAACAAATAGTTGATTGAAAATGAAGTATTTAAGGTTATTATCTAATCAATTATGTGTTTGCACCATTTTTGTCGTATATATAATGAATTAATACCCATAAACTGAAAATTCACAAAAACGTGGAAAAACGGCAAAATATTGCCTAATTCGGTGATATTTTGTTTTAATCACATGAAGGAAAAGGAGATAATAAACGTCAAAATATTGCTAAATTCGATGATTTTTCGTACCAAACAAAATGCAAAAAAAATTGCTTAAAATGCAATATTATGCGACATTCTGAGATTTCAAGGCCAAATCACATGTCGTGATACTACATGAAATAGTATCGAAATATTGGTAAAAATGAATATCTTTACGTAATGTCAAACTACATGAAAAACGTGAAAAAAGTCACTATTTAACCATATTTGAGGATTTTAACTTCAAATCATAGAGCGAGGTTTCGTATTATTTAGATCCAAGAAAAGACATTTGACAATGTTTTTTCCAATACAAATGATAAAAACCAATGTGTTTTCATTAGAATTAACTAAAATATTCCTGATATTCCGTTTGAAAAGCGATGATAAACGTCAAAATATTGCTAAATTCGATGATTTTTCGTACGAAACAAAATGCAAGAAAACTTGCGTAAAATGCAATATTAGGTGATATTCTGAGATTTGAAGGCCAAATAACATATCGTGATACTACATAAAATAGTATCGAAATATTGGTAAAAATGAATATTTTTACGTAATATCAAACTACATGAGAAACGTGAAAACAGTCACTATTTAACGATATTTGAGGATTTTAACTTCAAATCATAGAGCGAGGTTTCGTATTATTTAGATCCAAGAAAAGACATATGACAAGGTTGTTTCCAATACAAATGATAAAACCAATCTGTTTTCATTAGAATTAACATTAGAATTAATTAGAATGTTCCTGATTTTCCGTTTATATTACCGATGGAAGATGTACACGTAAAACCGCTCTAATCCGGCTGAAACGTCGATATATGCAATAAAAACCGAACTTCTCCCTTTTCAATATCCTACTCAGTATTTTAACGAGAAACAAATAGTTGATTGAAAAGGAAGTATTTAAGGTTAATTTCCAATCAATTATGTGTTTGCATCATTTTTATCGTATATTTAATGAATTAATACCCAAAGACTGAAAATTCACAAAAACGTGGAAAAACGGCAAAATATTTCCTAATTCGATGATATTTTGTTTAAATCACATGAAGGAAAAGGCGATGATAAACGTCAAAATATTGCTAAATTCGATGATTTTTCGTACGAAACAAAATGCAAGAAAACTTGCTTAAAATGCAATATTATGCGAAATTCTGAGATTTGAAGGCCAAATCACATATCGTGATATTACATGAAATAGTATCGAAATATTGGTAAAAACGAATATATTTACGTAAAATCACATTACTTGAAAAACGTGAAAAAAGTCACTATTTTACCATATATGAGGATTTTAACTTCAAATCATAGAGAGAGGTTTCGTATTATTTAGATCCAAGAAAAGACATATGACAATGTTGTTTCCAATACAAATGATAAAAACCAATGTGTTTTCATTAGAATTAATTAAAATGTTCCTGATTTTCCGTTTATATTACAGATGGAAGATGTACACGAAAACCGCTCTATTCCGGCTGAAATTTCGATATATTCAATAAAAACAGAACTTCTCCCCTTTTCAATATCTTACTCAGTATTTTAACGAGAAACAAATAGTTGAGTGAAAATGAAGTATTTAAGGTTATTATCTAATCAATTATGTGTTTGCACCATTTTTATCGTATATATAATGAATTAATACCCATAAACTGAAAATTCACAAAAACGTGGAAAAACGGCAAAATATTGCCTAATTCGGTGATATTTTGTTTTAATCACATGAAGGAAAAGGAGATAATAAACGTCAAAATATTGCTAAATTCGATGATTTTTCGTACGAAACAAAATGCAAAAAAACTTGCTTAAAATGCTATATTATGCGACATTCTGAGATTTGAAGGCCAAATCACATATCGTGATACTACATAAAATAGTATCGAAATATTGGTAAAAATGAATATATTTACGTAATATCAAACTACATGAGAAACGTGAAAACAGTCACTATTTAACCATATTTGAGGATTTTAACTTCAAATCATAGAGCGAGGTTTCGTATTATTTAGATCCAAGAAAAGACATATGACAAGGTTGTTTCCAATACAAATGATAAAACCAATCTGTTTTCATTAGAAATAACATTAGAATTAATTAGAATGTTCCTGATTTTCCGTTTATATTACCGATGGAAGATGTACACGTAAAACAGCTCTAATCCGGCTGAAACGTCGATATATGCAATAAAAACCGAACTTCTCCCCTTTTCAATATCCTACTCAGTATTTTAACGAGAAACAAATAGTTGATTGAAAATGAAGTATTTAAGGTTATTATCTAATCAATTATGTGGTTGCATCATTTTTATCGTATATATAATGAATTAATACCCAAAAACTGAAAATTCACAGAAACGTGGAAAACGGCAAAATATTGCCTAATTCGATGATATTTTGTTTAAATCACATAGAGGAAAAGGGGGATGATGAACGTCAAAATATTGCTAAATTTGATGATTTTTCGTACGAAACAAAATGCAAGAAAACTTGCTTAAAATGCAATATTATGCGACATTCTGAGATTTCAAGGCCAAATCACATATCGTGATACTACATGAAATAGTATCGAAATATTGGTAAAAATGAATATATTTACGTAATATCAAACTACATGAGAAACGTGAAAACAGTCACTATTTAACCATATTTGAGGATTTTAACTTCAAATCATAGAGCGAGGTTTCGTATTATTTAGATCCAAGAAAAGACATATGACAATGTTGTTTCCAATACAAATGATAAAAACCAATGTGTTTTCATTAGAATTAACTAAAATGTTCCTGATTTTCCGTTTATATTACCGAAGGAAGATGTACACGAAAACCGCTCTATTCCAGCTGAAACGTCGATATATGCAGTAAAAACAGAACTTCTCCCCTTTTCAATATCTTACTCAGTATTTTAACGAGAAACAAATAGTTGATTGAAAATGAAGTATTTAAGGTTATTATCTAATCAATTATGTGTTTGCATCATTTTTATCGTATATATAATGAATTAATACCCATAAACTGAAAATTCACAAAAACGTGGAAAAACGGCAAAATATTGCCTAAATCGATGATATTTTGTTTTAATCACATGAAGGAAAACGAGATAATAAACGTCAAAATATTGCTAAATTCGATGATTTTTTGTACGAAACGAAATACAAGAAAACTTGCTTAAAATGCAATATTATGCGACATTCTGAGATTTCAAGGCCAAATCACATATCGTGATACTACATAAAATAGTATCGAAATATTGGTAAAAATGAATATATTTACGTAATGTCAAACTACATGAAAAACGTGAAAAAAGTCACTATTTAACCATATTTGAGGATTTTAACTTCAAATCATAGAGCGAGGTTTTGTATTATTTAGATCCAAGAAAAGACATATGACAAGGTTGTTTCCAATACAAATGATAAAACCAATCTGTTTTCATTAGAATTAACATTAGAATTAATTAGAATGTTCGTGATTTTCCGTTTATATTACCGATGGAAGATGTAAATGTAAAGCCGCTCTAATCCGGCTGAAACGTCGATATATGCAATACAAACCGAACTTCTCCCCTTTTCAATATCCTTCTCAGTATTTCAACGAGAAACAAATAGTTGATTGAAAATAAAGTATTTAAGGATAATTTCCAATCAACTATGTGATTGCATCATTTTTATCGTCTATTTAATGAATTAATACCCAAAGACTGAAAATTCACAAAAACGTGGAAAAACGGCAAAATATTGCCTAATTCGATGATATTTTGTTTAAATCACACGAAGGAAAGGAGATGATAAACGTCAAAGTATTGCTAAATTCGATGATTTTTCGTACGAAACAAAATGCAAGAAAACTTGCTTAAAATGCAATATTATGCGAAATTCTGAGATTTGAAGGCCAAATCACATATCGTGATACTACATGAAATAGTATCGAAATATTGGTAAAAACGAATATATTTACGTAAAATCACACTACTTGAAAAACGTGAAAAAAGTCACTATTTTACCATATATGAGGATTTTAACTTCAAATCATAGAGCGAGGTTTCGTATTATTTCGATCCAAGAAAAGACATATGACAATATTGTTTCCAATACAAATGATAAAAACCATTGTGTTTTCATTAGAATTAATTAAAATGTTCCTGATTTTCCGTTTATATTACCGATGGAAGAAGTACACGAAAACCGCTCTATTTCGGCTGAAATTTCGATATATTCAATAAAAACAGAACTTCTCCCCTTTTCAATATCTTACTCAGTATTTTAACGAGAAACAAATAGTTGATTGAAAATGAAGTATTTAAGGTTATTATCTAATCAATTATGTGTTTGCACCATTTTTATCGTATATATAATGAATTAATACCCATAAACTGAAAATTCACAAAAACGTGGAAAAACGGCAAAATATTGCCTAATTCGGTGATATTTTGTTTTAATCACATGAAGGAAAAGGAGATAATAAACGTCAAAATATTGCTAAATTCGATGATTTTTCGTACGAAACAAAATGCAAAAAAACTTGCTTAAAATGCAATATTATGCGACATTCTGAGATTTCAAGGCCAAATCACATATCGTGATACTACATGAAATAGTATCGAAATATTGGTAGAAATGAATATATTTACGTAATGTCAAACTACATGAAAAACGTGAAAAAATTCACTATTTAACCATATTTGAGGATTTTAACTTCAAATCATAGAGCGAGGTTTCGTATTATTTAGATCCAAGAAAAGACATTTGACAATGTTTTTTCCAATACAAATGATAAAAACCAATGTGTTTTCATTAGAATTAACTAAAATATTCCTGATATTCCGTTTGAAAAGCGATGATAAACGTCAAAATATTGCTAAATTCGATGATTTTTCGTACGAAACAAAATGCAAGAAAACTTGCGTAAAATGCAATATTAGGTGATATTCTGAGATTTGAAGGCCAAATCACATATCGTGATACTACATAAAATAGTATCGAAATATTGGTAAAAATGAATATTTTTACGTAATATCAAACTACATGAGAAACGTGAAAACAGTCACTATTTAACGATATTTGAGGATTTTAACTTCAAATCATAGAGCGAGGTTTCGTATTATTTAGATCCAAGAAAAGACATATGACAAGGTTGTTTCCAATACAAATGATAAAACCAATCTGTTTTCATTAGAATTAACATTAGAATTAATTAGAATGTTCCTGATTTTCCGTTTATATTACCGATGGAAGATGTACACGTAAAACCGCTCTAATCCGGCTGAATCGTCGATATATGCAATAAAAACCGAACTTCTCCCCTTTTCAATATCCTACTCAGTATTTTAACGAGAAACAAATAGTTGATTGAAAATGAAGTATTTAAGGTTAATTTCCAATCAATTATATGTTTGCATCATTTTTATCGTATATTTAATGAATTATTACCCATAAACTGAAAATTCACAGAAACGTAGAAAAACGGCAAAATATTGCCTAATTCGATGATATTTTGTTTAAATCACATGAAGGAAAAGATGATAAACGTCAAAATATTGCTAAATTCGATGATTTTTAGTACAAAACAAAATGCAAGAAAACTTGCTTTAAATGCAATATTATGCGAAATTCTGAGATTTGAAGGCCAAATCACATATCGTGATACTACATGAAATAGTATCGAAATATTGGTAAAAACGAATATATTTACGTAAAATCACACTACATGAAAAACATGAAAAAAGTCACTATTTTACCATATATGAGAATTTTAACTTCAAATCATAGAGCGAGGTTTCGTATTATTTAGATCCAAGAAAAGACATATGAAAATGTTGTTTCCAATACAAATGATAAAAACCAATGTGTTTTCATTAGAATTAACTAAAATGTTCCTGATTTTCCGTTTATATTACCGATGGAAGATGTACACGAAAACCGCTCTATTCCGGCTGAAACGTCGATATATGCAATAAAAACAGAACTTCTCCCCTTTTCAATATCCTACTCAGTATTTTAACGAGAAACAAATAGTTGATTGAAAATGAAGTATTTAAGGTTATTATCTAATCAATTATGTGGTTGCATCATTTTTATCGTATATATAATGAATTAATACCCATAAACTGAAAATTCACAGAAACGTGGAAAAACGGCAAAATATTGCCTAATTCGATGATATTTTGTTTAAATCACATAGAGGAAAAGGGGGATGATGAACGTCAAAATATTGCTAAATTTGATGATTTTTCGTACGAAACAAAATGCAAGAAAACTTGCTTAAAATGCAATATTATGCGACATTCTGAGATTTCAAGGCCAAATCACATATCGTGATACTACATGAAATAGTATCGAAATATTGGTAAAAATGAATATATTTACGTAATATCAAACTACATGAGAAACGTGAAAACAGTCACTATTTAACCATATTTGAGGATTTTAACTTCAAATCATAGGGCGAGGTTCCGTATTATTTAGATCCAAGAAAAGACATATGACAATGTTGTTTCCAATACAAATGATAAAAACCAATGTGTTTTCATTAGAATTAACTAAAATGTTCCTGATTTTCCGTTTATATTACCGATGGAAGATGTACACGAAAACCGCTCTATTCCAGCTGAAACGTCGATATATGCAATAAAAACAGAACTTCTCCCCTTTTCAATATCCTACTCAGTATTTTAACGAGAAACAAATAGTTGATTGAAAATGAAGTATTTAAGGTTATTATCTAATCAATTATTTGTTTGCATCATTTTTATCGTATATATAATGAATTAATACCCATAAACTGAAAATTCACAAAAACGTGGAATAACGGCAAAATATTGCCTAAATCGATGATATTTTGTTTTAATCACATGAAGGAAAAGGAGATAATAAACGTCAAAATATTGCTAAATTCGATGATTTTTTGTACGAAACAAAATGCAAGAAAACTTGCTTAAAATGCAATATTATGCGAAATTCTGAGATTTGAAGGCCAAATCACATATCGTGATACTACATGAAATAGTATCGAAATATTGGTAAAAAGGAATATATTTACGTAAAATCACACTACATGAAAAACGTGAAAAAAGTCACTATTTTACCATATATGAGGATTTTAACTTCAAATCATAGAGCGAGGTTTCGTATTATTTAGATCCAAGAAAAGACATATGACAAGGTTGTTTCCAATACAAATGATAAAACCAATCTGTTTTCATTAGAATTAACATTAGAATTAATTAGAATGTTCGTGATTTTCCGTTTATATTACCGATGGAAGATGTAAATGTAAAGCCGCTCTAATCCGGCTGAAACGTCGATATATGCAATACAAACCGAACTTCTCCCCTTTTCAATATCCTTCTCAGTATTTCAACGAGAAACAAATAGTTGATTGAAAATGAAGTATTTAAGGATAATTTCCAATCAACTATGTGTTTGCATCATTTTTATCGTATATTTAATGAATTAATACCCAAAGACTGAAAATTCACAAAAACGTGGAAAAACGGCAAAATATTGCCTAATTCGATGATATTTTGTTTAAATCACATGAAGGAAAAGGAGATGATAAACGTCAAAGTATTGCTAAATTCGATGATTTTTCGTACGAAACAAAATGCAAGAAAACTTGCTTAAAATGCAATATTATGCGAAATTCTGAGATTTGAAGGCCAAATCACATATCGTGATACTACATGAAATAGTATCGAAATATTGGTAGAAATGAATATATTTACGTAATGTCAAACTACATGAAAAACGTGAAAAAAAGTCACTATTTAACCATATTTGAGGATTTTAACTTCAAATCATAGAGCGAGGTTTCGTATTATTTAGATCCAAGAAAAGACATATGACAATGTTGTTTCCAATACAAATGATAAAAACCAATGTGTTTTCATTAGAATTAATTAAAATGTTCCTGATTTTCCGTTTATATTACCGATGGAAGAAGTACACGAAAACCGCTCTATTTCGGCTGAAATTTCGATATATTCAATAAAAACAGAACTTCTCCCCTTTTCAATATCTTACTCAGTATTTTAACGAGAAACAAATAGTGATTGAAAATGAAGTATTTAAGGTTATTATCTAATCAATTATGTGTTTGCACCATTTTTATCGTATATATAATGAATTAATACCCATAAACTGAAAATTCACAAAAACGTGGAAAAACGGCAAAATATTGCCTAATTCGGTGATATTTTGTTTTAATCACATGAAGGAAAAGGAGATAATAAACGTCAAAATATTGCTAAATTCGATGATTTTTCGTACGAAACAAAATGCAAAAAAACTTGCTTAAAATGCAATATTATGCGACATTCTGAGATTTCAAGGCCAAATCACATATCGTGATACTACATGAAATAGTATCGAAATATTGGTAAAAATGAATATATTTACGTAATGTCAAACTACATGAAAAACGTGAAAAAAGTCACTATTTAACCATATTTGAGGATTTTAACTTCAAATCATAGAGCGAGGTTTCGTATTATTTAGACCCAAGAAAAGACATATGACACTGTTTTTTCCAATACAAATGATAAAAACCAATGTGTTTTCATTAGAATTAACTAAAATGTTCCTGATATTCCGTTTGAAAAGGGATGATAAACGTCAAAATATTGCTAAATTCGATGATTTTTCGTACGACACAAAATGCAAAAAAACTTGCTTAAAATGCAATATTATGCGACATTCTGAGATTTCAAGGCCAAATCACATATCGTGATACTACATGAAATAGTATCGAAATATTGGTAGAAATGAATATATTTACGTAATGTCAAACTACATGAAAAACGTGAAAAAATTCACTATTTAACCATATTTGAGGATTTTAACTTCAAATCATAGAGCGAGGTTTCGTATTATTTAGATCCAAGAAAAGACATTTGACAATGTTTTTTCCAATACAAATGATAAAAACCAATGTGTTTTCATTAGAATTAACTAAAATATTCCTGATATTCCGTTTGAAAAGCGATGATAAACGTCAAAATATTGCTAAATTCGATGATTTTTCGTACGAAACAAAATGCAAGAAAACTTGCGTAAAATGCAATATTAGGTGATATTCTGAGATTTGAAGGCCAAATCACATATCGTGATACTACATAAAATAGTATCGAAATATTGGTAAAAATGAATATTTTTACGTAATATCAAACTACATGAGAAACGTGAAAACAGTCACTATTTAACGATATTTGAGGATTTTAACTTCAAATCATAGAGCGAGGTTTCGTATTATTTAGATCCAAGAAAAGACATATGACAAGGTTGTTTCCAATACAAATGATAAAACCAATCTGTTTTCATTAGAATTAACATTAGAATTAATTAGAATGTTCCTGATTTTCCGTTTATATTACCGATGGAAGATGTACACGTAAAACCGCTCTAATCCGGCTGAATCGTCGATATATGCAATAAAAACCGAACTTCTCCCCTTTTCAATATCCTACTCAGTATTTTAACGAGAAACAAATAGTTGATTGAAAATGAAGTATTTAAGGTTAATTTCCAATCAATTATATGTTTGCATCATTTTTATCGTATATTTAATGAATTATTACCCATAAACTGAAAATTCACAGAAACGTAGAAAAACGGCAAAATATTGCCTAATTCGATGATATTTTGTTTAAATCACATGAAGGAAAAGATGATAAACGTCAAAATATTGCTAAATTCGATGATTTTTAGTACAAAACAAAATGCAAGAAAACTTGCTTTAAATGCAATATTATGCGAAATTCTGAGATTTGAAGGCCAAATCACATATCGTGATACTACATGAAATAGTATCGAAATATTGGTAAAAACGAATATATTTACGTAAAATCACACTACATGAAAAACATGAAAAAAGTCACTATTTTACCATATATGAGAATTTTAACTTCAAATCATAGAGCGAGGTTTCGTATTATTTAGATCCAAGAAAAGACATATGAAAATGTTGTTTCCAATACAAATGATAAAAACCAATGTGTTTTCATTAGAATTAACTAAAATGTTCCTGATTTTCCGTTTATATTACCGATGGAAGATGTACACGAAAACCGCTCTATTCCGGCTGAAACGTCGATATATGCAATAAAAACAGAACTTCTCCCCTTTTCAATATCCTACTCAGTATTTTAACGAGAAACAAATAGTTGATTGAAAATGAAGTATTTAAGGTTATTATCTAATCAATTATGTGGTTGCATCATTTTTATCGTATATATAATGAATTAATACCCATAAACTGAAAATTCACAGAAACGTGGAAAAACGGCAAAATATTGCCTAATTCGATGATATTTTGTTTAAATCACATAGAGGAAAAGGGGGATGATGAACGTCAAAATATTGCTAAATTTGATGATTTTTCGTACGAAACAAAATGCAAGAAAACTTGCTTAAAATGCAATATTATGCGACATTCTGAGATTTCAAGGCCAAATCACATATCGTGATACTACATGAAATAGTATCGAAATATTGGTAAAAATGAATATATTTACGTAATATCAAACTACATGAGAAACGTGAAAACAGTCACTATTTAACCATATTTGAGGATTTTAACTTCAAATCATAGGGCGAGGTTCCGTATTATTTAGATCCAAGAAAAGACATATGACAATGTTGTTTCCAATACAAATGATAAAAACCAATGTGTTTTCATTAGAATTAACTAAAATGTTCCTGATTTTCCGTTTATATTACCGATGGAAGATGTACACGAAAACCGCTCTATTCCAGCTGAAACGTCGATATATGCAATAAAAACAGAACTTCTCCCCTTTTCAATATCCTACTCAGTATTTTAACGAGAAACAAATAGTTGATTGAAAATGAAGTATTTAAGGTTATTATCTAATCAATTATTTGTTTGCATCATTTTTATCGTATATATAATGAATTAATACCCATAAACTGAAAATTCACAAAAACGTGGAATAACGGCAAAATATTGCCTAAATCGATGATATTTTGTTTTAATCACATGAAGGAAAAGGAGATAATAAACGTCAAAATATTGCTAAATTCGATGATTTTTTGTACGAAACAAAATGCAAGAAAACTTGCTTAAAATGCAATATTATGCGAAATTCTGAGATTTGAAGGCCAAATCACATATCGTGATACTACATGAAATAGTATCGAAATATTGGTAAAAAGGAATATATTTACGTAAAATCACACTACATGAAAAACGTGAAAAAAGTCACTATTTTACCATATATGAGGATTTTAACTTCAAATCATAGAGCGAGGTTTCGTATTATTTAGATCCAAGAAAAGACATATGACAAGGTTGTTTCCAATACAAATGATAAAACCAATCTGTTTTCATTAGAATTAACATTAGAATTAATTAGAATGTTCGTGATTTTCCGTTTATATTACCGATGGAAGATGTAAATGTAAAGCCGCTCTAATCCGGCTGAAACGTCGATATATGCAATACAAACCGAACTTCTCCCCTTTTCAATATCCTTCTCAGTATTTCAACGAGAAACAAATAGTTGATTGAAAATGAAGTATTTAAGGATAATTTCCAATCAACTATGTGTTTGCATCATTTTTATCGTATATTTAATGAATTAATACCCAAAGACTGAAAATTCACAAAAACGTGGAAAAACGGCAAAATATTGCCTAATTCGATGATATTTTGTTTAAATCACATGAAGGAAAAGGAGATGATAAACGTCAAAGTATTGCTAAATTCGATGATTTTTCGTACGAAACAAAATGCAAGAAAACTTGCTTAAAATGCAATATTATGCGAAATTCTGAGATTTGAAGGCCAAATCACATATCGTGATACTACATGAAATAGTATCGAAATATTGGTAGAAATGAATATATTTACGTAATGTCAAACTACATGAAAAACGTGAAAAAAAGTCACTATTTAACCATATTTGAGGATTTTAACTTCAAATCATAGAGCGAGGTTTCGTATTATTTAGATCCAAGAAAAGACATATGACAATGTTGTTTCCAATACAAATGATAAAAACCAATGTGTTTTCATTAGAATTAATTAAAATGTTCCTGATTTTCCGTTTATATTACCGATGGAAGAAGTACACGAAAACCGCTCTATTTCGGCTGAAATTTCGATATATTCAATAAAAACAGAACTTCTCCCCTCTTCAATATCTTACTCAGTATTTTAACGAGAAACAAATAGTGATTGAAAATGAAGTATTTAAGGTTATTATCTAATCAATTATGTGTTTGCACCATTTTTATCGTATATATAATGAATTAATACCCATAAACTGAAAATTCACAAAAACGTGGAAAAACGGCAAAATATTGCCTAATTCGGTGATATTTTGTTTTAATCACATGAAGGAAAAGGAGATAATAAACGTCAAAATATTGCTAAATTCGATGATTTTTCGTACGAAACAAAATGCAAAAAAACTTGCTTAAAATGCAATATTATGCGACATTCTGAGATTTCAAGGCCAAATCACATATCGTGATACTACATGAAATAGTATCGAAATATTGGTAAAAATGAATATATTTACGTAATGTCAAACTACATGAAAAACGTGAAAAAAGTCACTATTTAACCATATTTGAGGATTTTAACTTCAAATCATAGAGCGAGGTTTCGTATTATTTAGACCCAAGAAAAGACATATGACACTGTTTTTTCCAATACAAATGATAAAAACCAATGTGTTTTCATTAGAATTAACTAAAATGTTCCTGATATTCCGTTTGAAAAGGGATGATAAACGTCAAAATATTGCTAAATTCGATGATTTTTCGTACGACACAAAATGCAAAAAAACTTGCTTAAAATGCTATATTATGCGACATTCTGAGATTTGAAGGCCAAATCACATATCGTGATACTACATAAAATAGTATCGAAATATTGGTAAAAATGAATATATTTACGTAATATCAAACTACATGAGAAACGTGAAAACAGTCACTATTTAACCATATTTGAGGATTTTAACTTCAAATCATAGAGCGAGGTTTCGTATTATTTAGGTCCAAGAAAAGACATATGACAAGGTTGTTTCCAATACAAATGATAAAACCAATCTGTTTTCATTAGAATTAACATTAGAATTAATTAGAATGTTCGTGATTTTCCGTTTATATTACCGATGGAAGATGTAAATGTAAAGCAGCTCTAATCCGGCTGAAACGTCGATATATGCAATACAAACCGAACTTCTCCCCTTTTCAATATCCTTCTCAGTATTTCAACGAGAAACAAATAGTTGATTGAAAATGAAGTATTTAAGGATAATTTCCAATCAACTATGTGTTTGCATCATTTTTATCGTATATTTAATGAATTAATACCCAAAGACTGAAAATTCACAAAAACGTGGAAAAACGGCAAAATATTGCCTAATTCGATGATATTTTGTTTAAATCACATGAAGGAAAAGGAGATGATAAACGTCAAAGTATTGCTAAATTCGATGATTTTTCGTACGAAACAAAATGCAAGAAAACTTGCTTAAAATGCAATATTATGCGAAATTCTGAGATATGAAGGCCAAATCACATATCGTGATACTACATGAAATAGTATCGAAATATTGGTAAAAACGAATATATTTACGTAAAATCACACTAATTGAAAAACGTGAAAAAAGTCACTATTTTACCATATATGAGGATTTTAACTTCAAATCATAGAGCGAGGTTTCGTATTATTTAGATCCAAGAAAAGACATATGACAATGTTGTTTCCAATACAAATGATAAAAACCAATGTGTTTTCATTAGAATTAATTAAAATGTTCCTGATTTTCCGTTTATATTACCGATGGAAGAAGTACACGAAAACCGCTCTATTTCGGCTGAAATTTCGATATATTCAATAAAAACAGAACTTCTCCCCTTTTCAATATCTTACTCAGTATTTTAACGAGAAACAAATAGTGATTGAAAATGAAGTATTTAAGGTTATTATCTAATCAATTATGTGTTTGCACCATTTTTATCGTATATATAATGAATTAATACCCATAAACTGAAAATTCACAAAAACGTGGAAAAACGGCAAAATATTGCCTAATTCGGTGATATTTTGTTTTAATCACATGAAGGAAAAGGAGATAATAAACGTCAAAATATTGCTAAATTCGATGATTTTTCGTACGAAACAAAATGCAAAAAAACTTTCTTAAAATGCAATATTATGCGACATTCTGAGATTTCAAGGCCAAATCACATATCGTGATACTACATGAAATAGTATCGAAATATTGGTAAAAATGAATATATTTACGTAATGTCAAACTACATGAGAAACGTGAAAAAAGTCACTATTTAACCATATTTGAGGATTTTAACTTCAAATCATAGAGCGAGGTTTCGTATTATTTAGATCCAAGAAAAGACATATGACAAGGTTGTTTCCAATACAAATGATAAAACCAATCTGTTTTCATTAGAATTAACATAAGAATTAATTAGAATGTTCCTGATTTTCCGTTTATATTACCGATGGAAGATGTAAACGTAAAACCGCTCTAATCCGGCTGAAACGTCGATATATGCAATAAAAACCGAACTTCTCCCCTTTTCAATATCCTACTCAGTATTTTAACGAAAAACAAATAGTTGATTGAAAATGAAGTATTTAAGGATAGTTTCCAATCAATTATGTGTTTGCATCATTTTTATCGTATATATAATGAATTAATACCCAAAGATTGAAAATTCACAAAAACGTGAAAAAACGGCAAAATATTGCCTAATTCGATGATATTTTGTTTAAATCACATGAAGGAAAAGGCGATGATAAACGTCAAAATATTGCTAAATTCGATGATTTTTCGTACGAAACAAAATGCAAGAAAACTTGCTTAAAATGCAATATTATGCGAAATTCTGAGATTTGAAGGCCAAATCACATATCGTGATACTACATGAAATAGTATCGAAATATTGGTAAAAATTAATATATTTACGTAATATCAAACTACATGAGAAACGTGAAAACAGTCACTATTTAACCATATTTGAGGATTTTAACTTCAAATCATAGAGCGAGGTTTCGTATTATTTAGATCCAAGAAAAGACATATGACAATGTTTTTTCCAATACAAATGATAAAAACCAATGTGTTTTCATTAGAATTAATTAAAATGTTCCTGATATTCCGTTTGAAAAGGGATGATAAACGTCAAAATATTGCTAAATTCGATGATTTTTCGTACGACACAAAATGCAAGAAAACTTGCTTAAAATGCAATATTATGTGACATTCTGAGATTTGAAGGCCAAATCACATATCGTGATACTACATGAAATAGTATCGAAATATTGGTAAAAACGAATATATTTACGTAAAATCACACTACTTGAAAAACATGAAAAAAGTCACTGTTTTACCATATATGAGAATTTTAACTTCAAATCATAGAGCGAGGTTTCGTATTATTTAGATCCAAGAAAAGACATATGACAAGGTTGTTTCCAATACAAATGATAAAACCAATCTGTTTTCATTAGAATTAACGTTAGAATTAATTAGAATGTTCCTGATTTTCCGTTTATATTACCGATGGAAGATGTACACGTAAAACAGCTCTAATCCGGCTGAAACGTCGATATATGCAATAAAAACCGAACTTCTCCCCTTTTCAATATCCTACTCAGTATTTTAACGAGAAACAAATAGTTGATTGAAAATGAAGTATTTAAGGTTATTATCTAATCAATTATGTGGTTGCATCATTTTTATCGTATATATAATGAATTAATACCCATAAACTGAAAATTCACAGAAACGTGGAAAAACGGCAAAATATTGCCTAATTCGATGATATTTTGTTTAAATCACATAGAGGTAAAGGGGGATGATGAACGTCAAAATATTGCTAAATTTGATGATTTTTCGTACGAAACACAATGCAAGAAAACTTGCTTAAAATGCAATATTATGCGACATTCTGAGATTTCAAGGCCAAATCACATATCGTGATACTACATGAAATAGTATCGAAATATTGGTAAAAATGAATATATTTACGAAATATCAAACTACATGAGAAACGTGAAAACAGTCACTATTTAACCATATTTGAGGATTTTAACTTCAAATCATAGAGCGAGGTTCCGTATTATTTAGATCCAAGAAAAGACATATGACAATGTTGTTTCCAATACAAATGATAAAAACCAATGTGTTTTCATTAGAATTAACTAAAATGTTCCTGATTTTCCGCATATATTACCGATGGAAGATATACACGAAAACCGCTCTATTCCAGCTGAAACGTCGATATATGCAATAAAAACAGAACTTCTCCCCTTTTCAATATCTTACTCAGTATTTTAACGAGAAACAAATAGTTGATTGAAAATGAAGTATTTAAGGTTATTATCTAATCAATTATGTGTTTGAATCATTTTTATCGTATATATAATGAATTAATACCCATAAACTGAAAATTCACAAAAACGTGGAAAAACGGCAAAATATTGCCTAAATCGATTATATTTTGTTTTTATCACATGAAGGAAAAGGAGATAATAAACGTCAAAATATTGCTAAATTCGATGATTTTTTTTACGAAACGAAATACAAGTAAACTTGCTTAAAATGCAATATTATGCGACATTCTGAGATTTCAAGGCCAAATCACATATCGTGATACTACATAAAATAGTATCGAAATATTGGTAAAAATGAATATATTTACGTAATGTCAAACTACATGAAAAACGTGAAAAAAGTCACTATTTAACCATATTTGAGGATTTTAACTTCAAATCATAGAGCGAGGTTTTGTATTATTTAGATCCAAGAAAAGACATATGACAAGGTTGTTTCCAATACAAATGATAAAACCAATCTGTTTTCATTAGAATTAACATTAGAATTAATTAGAATGTTCGTGATTTGCCGTTTATATTACCGATGGAAGATGTAAATGTAAAGCCGCTCTAATCCGGCTGAAACGTCGATATATGCAATACAAACCGAACTTCTCCCCTTTTCAATATCCTTCTCAGTATTTCAACGAGAAACAAATAGTTGATTGGAAATGAAGTATTTAAGAATAATTTCCAATCAACTATGTGATTGCATCATTTTTATCGTATATTTAATGAATTATTACCCAAAGACTGAAAATTCACAAAAACGTGGAAAAACGGCAAAATATTGCCTAATTCGATGATATTTTGTTTAAATCACATGAAGGAAAAGGAGATGATAAACGTCAAAGTATTGCTAAATTCGATGATTTTTCGTACGAAACAAAATGCAAGAAAACTTGCTTAAAATGCAATATTATGCGAAATTCTGAGATTTGAAGGCCAAATCACATATCGTGATACTACATGAAATAGTATCGAAATATTGGTAAAAACAAATATATTTACGTAAAATCACACTACTTGAAAAACGTGAAAAAAGTCACTATTTTACCATATATGAGGATTTTAACTTCAAATCATAGAGGGAGGTTTCGTATTATTTCGATCCAAGAAAAGACATATGACAATATTGTTTCCAATACAAATGATAAAAACCATTGTGTTTTCATTAGAATTAATTAAAATGTTCCTGATTTTCCGTTTATATTACCGATGGAAGAAGTACACGAAAACCGCTCTATTTCGGCTGAAATTTCGATATATTCAATAAAAACAGAACTTCTCCCCTTTTCAATATCTTACTCAGTATTTTAACGAAAAACAAATAGTTGATTGAAAATGAAGTATTTAAGGTTATTATCTAATCAATTATGTGTTTGCACCATTTTTATCGTATATATAATGAATTAATACCCATAAACTGAAAATTCACAAAAACGTGGAAAAACGGCAAAATATTGCCTAATTCGGTGATATTTTGTTTTAATCACATGAAGGAAAAGGAGATAATAAACGTCAAAATATTGCTAAATTCGATGATTTTTCGTACGAAACAAAATGCAAAAAAACTTCCTTAAAATGCAATATTATGCGACATTCTTAGATTTCAAGGCCAAATCACATATCGTGATACTACATGAAATAGTATCGAAATATTGGTAAAAATGAATATATTTACGTAATGTCAAACTACATGAAAAACGTGAAAAAAGTCACTATTTAACCATATTTGAGGATTTTAACTTCAAATCATAGAGCGAGGTTTCGTATTATTTTGAACCAAGAAAAGACATTTGACAATGTTTTTTCCAATACAAATGATAAAAACCAATGTGTTTTTATTAGAAATAACTAAAATATTCCTGATATTCCGTTTGAAAAGCGATGATAAACGTCAAAATATTGCTAAATTCGATGATTTTTCGTACGAAACAAAATGCAAGAAAACTTGCTTAAAATGCAATATTAGGTGATATTCTGAGATTTGAAGGCCAAATCTCATATCGTGATACTACATAAAATAGTATCGAAATATTGGTAAAAATGAATATTTTTACGTAATATCAAACTACATGAGAAACGTGAAAACAGTCACTATTTAACGATATTTGAGGATTTTTACTTCAAATCATAGAGCGAGGTTTCGTATTATTTAGATCCAAGAAAAGAATATGACAAGTTTGTTTCCAATACAAATGATAAAACCAATCTGTTTTCATTAGAATTAACATTAGAATTAATTAGAATGTTCCTGAGTTTCCGTTTATATTACCGATGGAAGATGTACACGTAAAACCGCTCTAATCCGGGTGAAACGTCGATATATGCAATAAAAACCGAACTTCTCCCTTTTCAATATCCTATTTAGTATTTTAACGAGAAACAAATAGTTGATTGAAAATGAAGTATTTAAGGTTAATTTCCAATCAATTATGTGTTTGCATCATTTTTATCGTATATTTAATGAATTAATACCCAAAGACTGAAAATTCACAAAAACGTGGAAAAACGGCAAAATATTTCCTAATTCGATGATATTTTGTTTAAAACACATGAAGGAAAAGGCGATGATAAACGTCAAAATATTGCTAAATTCGATGATTTTTCGTACGAAACAAAATGCAAGAAAACTTGCTTAAAATGCAATATTATGCGAAATTCTGAGATTTGAAGGCCAAATCACATATCGTGATACTACAGGAAATAGTATCGAAATATTGGTAAAAATGAATATATTTACGAAATATCAAACTACATGAGAAACGTGAAAACAGTCACTATTTAACCATATTTGAGGATTTTAACTTCAAATCATAGAGCGAGGTTTCGTATTATTTAGATCCAAGAAAAGACATATGACAAGTTTGTTTCCAATACAAATGATAAAACCAATCTGTTTTCATTAGAATTAACATTAGAATTAATTAGAATGTTCCTGATTTTCCGTTTATATTACCGATGGAAGATGTACACGTAAAACCGCCCTAATCCGGCTGAAACGTCGATATATGCAATAAAAACCGAACTTCTCCCTTTTCAATATCCTACTCAGTATTTTAACGAGAAACAAATAGTTGATTGAAAATGAAGTATTTAAGGTTAATTTCCAATCAATTATGTGTTTGCATCATTTTTATCGTATATTTAATGAATTAATACCCAAAGACTGAAAATTCACAAAAACGTGGAAAAACGGCAAAATATTTCCTAATTCGATGATATTTTGTTTAAATCACATGAAGGAAAAAGCGATGATAAACGTCAAAATATTGCTAAATTCGATGATTTTTCGTACGAAACAAAATGCAAGAAAACTTGCTTAAAATGCAATATTATGCGAAATTCTGAGATTTGAAGGCCAAATCACATATCGTGATACTACATGAAATAGTATCGAAATATTGGTAAAAACGAATATATTTACGTAAAATCACAATACATGAAAAACGTGAAAAAGTCACTATTTTACCATATATGAGGATTTTAACTTCAAATCATAAAGCGAGGTTTCGTATTATTTAGATCCAAGAAAAGACATATAAACAATGTTTTTTCCAATACAAATGATAAAAACCAATGTGTTTTCATTAGAATTAACTAAAATGTTCCTGATTTTCCGTTTATATTACCGATGGAAGATGTACACGAAAACCGCTCTATTCCGGCTGAAACGTCGATATATGCAATAAAAACCGAACTTCTCCCCTTTTCAATATCCTACTCAGTATTTTAACGAGAAACAAATAGTTGATTGAAAATGAAGTATTTAAGGTTAATTTCCAATCAATTATATGTTTGCATCATTTTTATCGTATATTTAATGAATTAATACCCATAAACTGAAAATTCACAGAAACGTAGAAAAACGGCAAAATATTGCCTAATTCGATGATATTTTGTTTAAATCACATGAAGGAAAAGATGATAAACGTCAAAATATTGCTAAATTCGATGATTTTTCGTACGAAACAAAATGCAAGAAAACTTGCTTAAAATGCAATATTATGCGAAATTCTGAGATTTGAAAGCCAAATCACATATCGTGATACTACATGAAATAGTATCGAAATATTGGTAAAAACGAATATATTTACATAAAATCACACTACTTGAAAAACATGAAAAAAGTCACTATTTTACCATATATGAGAATTTTAACTTCAAATCATAGAGCGAGGTTTCGTATTATTTAGATCCAAGAAAAGACATATGACAATGTTGTTTCCAATACAAATGATAAAAACCAATGTGTTTTCATTAGAAATAACTAAAATGTTCCTGATTTTCCGTTTATATTACCGATGGAAGATGTACACGAAAACCGCTCTATTCCGGCTGAAACGTCGATATATGCAATAAAAACAGAACTTCTCCCCTTTTCAATATCCTACTCAGTATTTTAACGAGAAACAAATAGTTGATTGAAAATGAAGTATTTAAGGTTATTATCTAATCAATTATGTGGTTGCATCATTTTTATCGTATATATAATGAATTAATACCCATAAACTGAAAATTCACAGAAACGTGGAAAAACGGCAAAATATTGCCTAATTCGATGAGATTTTGTTTAAATCACATAGAGAAAAAGGGGGATGATGAACGTCAAAATATTGCTAAATTTGATGATTTTTCGTACGAAACAAAATGCAAGAAAACTTGCTTAAAATGCAATATTATGCGACATTCTGAGATTTCAAGGCCAAATCACATATCGTGATACTACATGAAATAGTATCGAAATATTGGTAAAAATTAATATATTTACGTAATATCAAACAACATGAGAAACGTGAAAACAGTCACTATTTAACCATATTTGAGGATTTTAACTCAAAATCATAGAGCGAGGTTTCGTATTATTTAGATCCAAGAAAAGACATATGACAAGGTTGTTTCCAATACGAATGATAAAACCAATCTGTTTTCATTAGAATTAACATTAGAATTAATTAGAATGTTCGTGATTTTCCGTTTATATTACCGATGGAAAATGTAAATGTAAAGCCGCTCTAATCCGGCTGAAACGTCGATATATTCAGTACAAACCGAACTTCTCCCCTTTTCAATATCCTTCTCAGTATTTCAACGAGAAACAAATAGTTGATTGAAAATGAAGTATTTAAGGATAATTTCCAATCAACTATGTGTTTGCATCATTTTTATCGTATATTTAATGAATTAATACCCAAAGACTGAAAATTCACAAAAACGTGGAAAAACGGCAAAATATTGCCTAATTCGATGATATTTTGTTTAAATCACATGAAGGAAAAGGAGATGATAAACGTCAGAGTATTGCTAAATTCGATGATTTTTCGTACGAAACAAAATGCAAGAAAACTTGCTTAAAATGCAATATTATGCGAAATTCTGAGATTTGAAGGCCAAACCACATATCGTGATACTACATGAAATAGTATCGAAATATTGGTAAAAACGAATATATTTACGTAAAATCACACTACTTGAAAAACGTGAAAAAAGTCACTATTTTACCATATATGAGGATTTTAACTTCAAATCATAGAGCGAGGTTTCGTATTATTTAGATCCAATAAAAGACATATGACAATGTTGTTTCCAATTCAAATGATAAAAACCAATGTGTTTTCATTAGAATTAATTAAAATGTTCCTGATTTTCCGTTTATATTACCGATGGAAGAAGTACAGGAAAACCGCTCTATTTGGGATGAAATTTCGATATATTCAATAAAAACAGAACTTCTCCCCTTTTCAATATCTTACTCAGTATTTTAACGAGAAACAAATAGTTGATTGAAAATGAAGTATTTAAGGTTATTATCTAATCAATTATGTGTTTGCACCATTTTTATCGTATATATAATGAATTAATACCCATAAACTGAAAATTCACAAAAACGTGGAAAAACGGCAAAATATTGCCTAATTCGGTGATATTTTGTTTTAATCACATGAAGGAAAAGGAGATAGTAAACGTCAAAATATTGCTAAATTCGATGATTTTTCGTACGAAACAAAATGCAAAAAAACTTGCTTAAAATGCTATATTATGCGACATTCTGAGATTTGAAGGCCAAATAACATATCGTGATACTACATAAAATAGTATCGAAATATTGGTAAAAATGAATATATTTACGTAATATCAAACTACATGAGAAACGTGAAAACAGTCACTATTTAACCATATTTGAGGATTTTAACTTCAAATCATAGAGCGAGGTTTCGTATTATTTAGATCCAAGAAAAGACATATGAAAAGGTTGTTTCCAATACAAATGATAAAACCAATCTGTTTTCATTAGAATTAACATTAGAATTAATTAGAATGTTCCTGATTTTCCGCTTATATTACCGATGGAAGATGTACACGTAAAACAGCTCTAATCCGGCTGAAACATCGATATATGCAATAAAAACCGAACTTCTCCCCTTTTCAATATCCTACTCAGTATTTTAACGAGAAACAAATAGTTGATTGAAAATGAAGTATTTAAGGTTAATTTCCAATCAATTATATGTTTGCATCATTTTTATCGTATATTTAATGAATTAATACCCATAAACTAAAAATTCATAGAAACGTAGAAAAATGGCAAAATATTGCCTAATTCGATGATATTTTGTAAAAATCACATGAAGGAAAAGGAGATGATAAACGTCAAAATATTGCTAAATTCGATGATTTTTCGTACGAAACAAAATGCAAGAAAACTTGCCTAAAATGCAATATTATGCGAAATTCTGAGATTTGAAGGCCAAATCACATATCGTGATACTACATGAAATAGTATCGAAATATTAGTAAAAACGAATATATTTACGTAAAATCACACTACTTGAAAAACATGAAAAAAGTCACTATTTTACCATATATGAGAATTTTAACTTCAAATCATAGAGCGAGGTTTCGTATTATTTAGATCCAAGAAAAGACATATGATAATGTTGTTTCCAATACAAATGATAAAAACCAATGTGTTTTCATTAGAATTAACTAAAATGTTCCTGATTTTCCGTTTATATTACCGATGGAAGATGTACACGAAATACGCTCTATTCCGGCTGAAACGTCGATATATGCAATAAAAACAGAACTTCTCCCCTTTTCAATATCCTACTCAGTATTTTAACGAGAAACAAATAGTTGATTGAAAATGAAGTATTTAAGGTTATTATCTAATCAATTATGTGGTTGCATCATTTTTATCGTATATATAATGAATTAATACCCATAAACTGAAAATTCACAGAAACGTGGAAAAACGGCAAAATATTGCCTAATTCTATGATATTTTGTTTAAATCACATAGAGGAAAAGGGGGATGATGAACGTCAAAATATTGCTAAATTTGATGATTTTTCGTACGAAACAAAATGCAAGAAAACTTGCTTAAAATGCAATATTATGGGACATTCTGAGATTTGAAGGCCAAATCACATATCGTGATAAAACATAAAATAGTATCGAAATATTGGTAAAAATGAATATATTTACGTAATATCAAACTACATGAGAAACGTGAAAACAGTCACTATTTAACCATATTTGAGGATTTTAACTTCAAATCATAGAGCGAGGTTTCGTATTATTTAGATCCAAGAAAAGACATATGACAAGGTTGTTTCCAATACAAATGATAAAACCAATCTGTTTTCATTAGAATTAACATTAGAATTAATTAGAATGTTCCTGATTTTCCGTTTATATTACCGATGGAAGATGTACACGTAAAACAGCTCTAATCCGGCTGAAACGTCGATATATGCAATAAAAACCGAACTTCTCCCCTTTTCAATCTCCTACTCAATATTTTACCGAGAAACAAATAGTTGATTGAAAATGAAGTATTTAAGGTTAATTTCCAATTAATTATGTGTTTGCATCATTTTTATCGTATATTTAATGAATTAATACCCATAAACTGAAAATTCACAGAAACGTAGAAAAACGGCAAAATATTGCCTAATTCGTTGATATTTTGTTTAAATCACATAGAGGAAAAGGTAGATGATAAACGTCAAAATATTGCTAAATTCGAAGATTTTTCGTACGAAACAAAATGCAAGAAAACTTGCTTAAAATGCAATATTATGCGACATTCTGAGATTTCAAGGCCAAATCACATATCGTGATACTACATGAAATAGTATCGAAATATTGGTAAAAATGAATATATTTACGTAATGTCAAACTACATGAAAAACGTGAAAAAAGTCACTATTTAACCATATTTGAGGATTTTAACTTCAAATCATAGAGCGAGGTTTCGTATTATTTAGATCCAAGAAAAGACTTATGACAATGTTGTTTCCAATACAAATGATAAAAACCAATGTGTTTTCATTAGAATTAATTAAAATGTTCCTGATTTTCCGTTTATATTACCGATGGAAGATGTACACGAAAACCGCTCTATTCCGGCTGAAATTTCGATATATGCAATAAAAACAGAACTTCTCCCCTTATTAATATCTTACTCAGTATTTTAACGAGAAACAAATAGTTGATTGAAAATGAAGTATTTAAGGTTAATTTCCAATCAATTATGTGTCTGCATCATTTTTATCGTATATTTAATGAATTAATACCCAAAGACTGAAAATTCACAAAAACGTGGAAAAACGGCAAAATATTTCCTAATTCGATGATATTTTTTTAAATCACATGAAGGAAAAGGCGATGATAAACGTCAAAATATTGCTAAATTCGATGATTTTTCGTACGAAACAAAATGCAAGAAAACTTGCGTAAAATGCAATATTATGCGACATTCTGAGATTTCAAGGCCAAATCACATATCGTGATACTACATGAAATAGTATCGAAATATTGGTAAAAAAGAATATATTTACGTAATATCAAACTACATGAGAAACGTGAAAACAGTCGCTATTTAACCATATTTGAGGATTTTAACTTCAAATCATAGAGCGAGGATTCGTATTATTTAGATCCAAGAAAAGACATATGACAATGTTTTTTCCAATACAAATGATAAAAACCAATGTGTTTTCATTAGAATTAACTAAAATGTTCCTGATATTCCGTTTGAAAAGGGGATGATAAACGTCAAAATATTGCTAAATTCGATGATTTTTCGTACGAAACAAAATGCAAGAAAACTTGCTTAAAATGCAATATTATGCGACATTCTGAGATTTGAAGGCCAAATCGCATATCGTGATACTACATGAAATAGTATCGAAATATTGGTATAAACAAATATATTTACGTAAAATCACACTAAATGAAAAACGTGAAAAAAATCACTAATTTACCATATATGAGGATTTTAACTTCAAATCATAGAGCGAGGTTTCGTATTATTTAGATCCAAGAAAAGACATATTGAAATGTTGTTTCCAATACAAATGATAAAAACCAATGTGTTTTCATTAGAATTAACTAAAATGTTCCTGATTTTCCGTTTATATTACCGATGTAAGATGTACACGAAAACCGCTCTATTCCGGCTGAAACGTCGATATATGCAATTAAAACAGAACTTCTCCCCTTTTCAATATCCTACTCAGTATTTTAACGAGAAACAAATAGTTGATTGAAAATGAAGTATTTAAGGTTATTATTTAATCAATTATGTGGTTGCATCATTTTTATCGTATATATAATGAATTAATACCCATAAACTGAAAATTCACAGAAACGTGGAAAAACGGCAAAATATTTCCTAATTCGACGATATTTTGTTTAAATCACATAGAGGAAAAAGGGAATGATGAACGTCAAAATATTGCTAAATTCGATGATTTTTCGTACGAAACAAAATACAAGAAAACTTGCTTAAAATGCAATATTATGCGACATTCTGAGATTTGAAGGCCAAATCACATATCGTGATACTACATGAAATAGTATTGAAATATTGGTATATATGAACATATTTACGTAGTATCAAACTACATAATTACCGGGAAAAAGTCACTATTATACAATATTTGAGGACTTTAACTTCAAATCATAGAGCGAGGTTTCCAATTATTTAGATCCAAGAAAAGACATATGGCAATGTTGTTTCCAATACAAATGATAAAAACCAATGTGTTTTCATTAGAATTAACTAAAATGTTCCTGATTTTCCGTTTATTTTACCGATGGAAGATGTACACGTAAAACCGCTCTAATCCGGATGAAACGTCGATATATGCAATAAAAACCGAACTTCTCCCCTTTTCAATATCCTACTCAGTATTTTAAGGAGAAACAAATAGTTGAGTGAAAATGAAGTATTTAAGGTTAATTTCTAACTAATTATGTGTTTGCATCATTTTTATCGTATATTTAATGAATTAATACCCGTAGACTGAAAATTCACAAAAACGTGGAAAAACCGCAAAATATTGCCTAATTCGATGATATTTTGTTTTAATCACATAGAGGAAAAGGGGATAATAAACGTCAAAATATTGCTAAATTCGATGATTTTTCGTACGAAACAAAATGCAAGAAAACTTGCTTAAAATGCAATATTATGCGACATTCTGAGATTTCAAGGCCAAATCGCATATCGTGATACTACATGAAATTGTATCGAAATATTGGTAAAAATGAATATATTTACGTAATGTCAAACTACATGAAAAACGTGAAAAAAGTCACTATTTAACCATATATGAGGATTTTAACTTCAAATCATAGAGCGAGGTTTCGTATTATTTAGATCCAAGAAAAGACATATGACAAGGTTGTTTCCAATACAAATGATAAAACCAATCTGTTTTCATTAGAATTAACAGTAGAATTAATTAGAATGTTCCTAATTTTCCGTTTATATTACCAATGGAAGATGTAAACGTAAAACCGCTCTAATCCGGCTGAAACGTCGATATATGCAATAAAAACCGAACTTCTCCCCTTTTCAATTTCCTACTCAGTATTTTAACGAGAAACAAATAGTTGATTGAAAATGAAGTATTTAAGGATAATTTCCAATCAATTATGTGTTTGCATCATTTTTATCGTATATTTAATGAATTAATACCCAAAGACTGAAAATTCACAAAAACGTGGAAAAACGGCAAAATATTGCCTAATTCGATGATATTTTGTTTAAATCACCTGAAGGAAAAGGAGATGATAAACGTCAAAGCATTGCTAAATTCGATGATTTTTCGTCCGAAACAAAATGCAAGAAATCTTGCTTAAAATGCAATATTATGCGAAATTCTGAGATTTGAAGGCCAAATCACATATCGTGATACTACATAAAATAGTATCGAAATATTGGTAAAAATGAATATATTTACGTAATATCAAACTACGTGAGAAACGTGAAAACAGTCACTATTTAACCATATTTGAGGATTTCAACTTCAAATCATAGAGCGAGGTTTCGTATTATTTAGATCCAAGAAAAGACATATGACAAGGTTGTTTCCAATACAAATGATAAAACCAATCTGTTTTCATTAGAATTAACATTAGAATTAATTAGAATGTTCGTGATTTTCCGTTTACATTACCGATGGAAGATTTAAACGTAAAACCGCTCTAATCAGGCTGAAACGTCGATATATGCAATAAAAACCGAACTTCTCCTCTTTTCAATATCATACTCAGTATTTCAACGAGAAACAAATAGTTGATTGAAAATGAAGTATTTAAGGATAATTTCCAATCAATTATGTGTTTACATCATTTTTATCGTATATTTAATGAATTAATTCCCAAAGACTGAAAATTCACAAAAACGTGGAAAAACGGCAAAATATTGCCTAATTCAATGATATTTTGTTTAAATCACATGAAGGAAAAGGAGATGATAAACGTCCAAGTAATGCTAAATTCCATGATTTTTCGTACGAAACAAAATGCAAGAAAACTTGCTTAAAATGCAATATTATGCGAAATTCTGAGATTTGAAGGCCAAATCACATATCGTGATACTACATGAAATAGTATCGAAATATTGGTAAAAACGAATATATTAACGTAAAATCACACTACTTGAAAAACGTGAAAAAAGTCACTATTTTACCATATATGAGGATTTTAACTTCAAATCATAGAGCGAGGTTTCGTATTATTTAGATCCAAGAAAAGACATATGACAATGTTGTTTCCAATACAAATGATAAAAACCAATGTGTTTTCATTAGAATTAATTAAAATTTTCCTGATTTTCCGATTATATTACCGATGGAAGATGTACACGAAAACCGCTCTATTCCGGCTGAAATTTCGATATATTCAATAAAAACAGAAGTTCTCCCCTTTTCAATATCTTACTCAGTATTTTAACGAGAAACAAATAGTTGATTGAAAATGAAGTATTTAAGGTTATTATCTAATCAATTATGTGTTTGCACCATTATTATCGTATATATAATGAATTAATACCCATAAACTGAAAATTCACAAAAACGTGGAAAAACGGCAAAATATTGCCTAATTCGGTGATATTTTGTTTTAATCACATGAAGGAAAAGGAGATAATAAACGTCAAAATATTGCTAAATTCGATGATTTTTCGTACGAAACAAAATGCAAAAAAACTTGCTTAAAATGCAATATTATGCGACATTCTGAGATTTGAAGGCCAAATCACATATCGTGATACTACATAAAATAGTATCGAAATATTGGTAAAAATGAATATATTTACGTAATATCAAACTACATGAGAAACGTGAAAACAGTCACTATTTAACCATATTTGAGGATTTTAACTTCAAATCATAGAGCGAGGTTTCGTATTATTTAGATCCAAGAAAAGACATATGACAAGGTTGTTTCCAATACAAATGATAAAACCAATCTGTTTTCATTAGAATTAACATTAGAATTAATTAGAATGTTCCTGATTTTCCGTTTATATTACCGATGGAAGATGTACACGTAAAACAGCACTAATCCGGCTGAAACGTCGATATATGCAATAAAAACCGAACTTCTCCCCTTTTCAATATCCTACTCAATATTTTACCGAGAAACAAATAGTTGATTGAAAATGAAGTATTTAAGGTTAATTTCCAATTAATTATGTGTTTGCATCATTTTTATCGTATATTTAATGAATTAATACCCATAAACTGAAAATTCACAGAAACGTAGAAAAACGGCAAAATATTGCCTAATTCGTTGATATTTTGTTTAAATCACATAGAGGAAAAGGTAGATGATAAACGTCAAAATATTGCTAAATTCGAAGATTTTTCGTACGAAACAAAATGCAAGAAAACTTGCTTAAAATGCAATATTATGCGACATTCTGAGATTTCAAGGCCAAATCACATATCGTGATACTACATGAAATAGTATCGAAATATTGGTAAAAATGAATATATTTACGTAATGTCAAACTACATGAAAAACGTGAAAAAAGTCACTATTTAACCATATTTGAGGATTTTAACTTCAAATCATAGAGCGAGGTTTCGTATTATTTAGATCCAAGAAAAGACTTATGACAATGTTGTTTCCAATACAAATGATAAAAACCAATGTGTTTTCATTAGAATTAATTAAAATGTTCCTGATTTTCCGTTTATATTACCGATGGAAGATGTACACGAAAACCGCTCTATTCCGGCTGAAATTTCGATATATGCAATAAAAACAGAACTTCTCCCCTTATCAATATCTTACTCAGTATTTTAACGAGAAACAAATAGTTGATTGAAAATGAAGTATTTAAGGTTATTATCTAATCAATTATGTGTTTGCATCATTTTTATCGTATATATAATGAATTAATACCCATAAACTGAAAATTCACAAAAACGTGGAAAAACGGCAATATATTGCCTAATTCGATGATATTTTGTTTTAATCACATGAAGGTAAAGGAGATAATAAACGTCAAAATATTGCTAAATTCGATGATTTTTCGTACGAAACAAAATGCAAGAAAACTTGCTTAAAATGCAATATTATGTGACATTCTGAGATTTGAAGGCCAAATCACATATCGTGATAAAACATAAAATAGTATCGAAATATTGGTAAAAATGAATATATTTACGTAATATCAAACTACATGAGAAACGTGAAAACAGTCACTATTTAACCATATTTGAGGAATTTAACTTCAAATCATAGAGCGAGGTTTCGTATTATTTAGATCCAAGAAAAGACATATGACAAGGTTGTTTCCAATACAAATGATAAAACCAATCTGTTTTCATTAGAATTAACATTAGAATTAATTAGAATTTTCCTGATTTTCCGTTTATATTACCGATGGAAGATGTACACGTAAAACCGCTCTAATCCGGCTGAAACGTCGATATATGCAATAAAAACCGAACTTCTCCCCTTTTCAATATCCTACTCAGTATTTTAACGAGAAACAAATAGTTGATTGAAAATGAAGTATTTAAGGTTAATTTCCAATCAATTATGTGTTTGCATCATTTTTATCGTATATTTAATGAATTAATACCCAAAGACTGAAAATTCACAAAAACGTGGAAAAACGGCAAAATATTTCCTAATTCGATGATATTTTTTTTAAATCACATGAAGGAAAAGGCGATGATAAACGTCAAAATATTGCTAAATTCGATGATTTTTCGTACGAAACAAAATGCAAGAAAACTTGCTAAAAATGCAATATTATGCGACATTCTGAGATTTCAAGGCCAAATCACATATCGTGATACTACATGAAATAGTATCGAAATATTGGTAAAAATGAATATATTTACGTAATATCAAACTACATGAGAAACGTGAAAACAGTCGCTATTTAACCATATTTGAGGATTTTAACTTCAAATCATAGAGCGAGGATTCGTATTATTTAGATCCAAGAAAAGACATATGACAATGTTTTTTCCAATACAAATGATAAAAACCAATGTGTTTTCATTAGAATTAACTAAAATGTTCCTGATATTCCGTTTGAAAAGGGGATGATAAACGTCAAAATATTGCTAAATTCGATGATTTTTCGTACGAAACAAAATGCAAGAAAACTTGCTTAAAATGCAATATTATGCGACATTCTGAGATTTGAAGGCCAAATCGCATATCGTGATACTACATGAAATAGTATCGAAATATTGGTATAAACAAATATATTTACGTAAAATCACACTAAATGAAAAACGTGAAAAAAATCACTAATTTACCATATATGAGGATTTTAACTTCAAATCATAGAGCGAGGTTTCGTATTATTTAGATCCAAGAAAAGACATATTGAAATGTTGGTTCCAATACAAATGATAAAAACCAATGTGCTTTCATTAGAATTAACTAAAATGTTCCTGATTTTCCGTTTATATTACCGATGTAAGATGAACACGAAAACCGCTCTATTCCGGCTGAAACGTCGATATATGCAATAAAAACAGAACTTCTCCCCTTTTCAATATCCTACTCAGTATTTTAACGAGAAACAAATAGTTGATTGAAAATGAAGTATTTAAGGTTATTATTTAATTAATTATGTGGTTGCATCATTTTTATCGTATATATAATGAATTAATACCCATAAACTGAAAATTCACAGAAACGTGGAAAAACGGCAAAATATTTCCTAATTCGACGATATTTTGTTTAAATCACATAGAGGAAAAAGGGAATGATGAACGTCAAAATATTGCTAAATTCGATGATTTTTCGTACGAAACAAAATACAAGAAAACTTGCTTAAAATGCAATATTATGCGACATTCTGAGATTTGAAGGCCAAATCACATATCGTGATACTACATGAAATAGTATTGAAATATTGGTATATATGAATATATTTACGTAGTATCAAACTACATAATTACCGTGAAAAAGTCACTATTATACAATATTTGAGGACTTTAACTTCAAATCATAGAGCGAGGTTTCGAATTATTTAGATCCAAGAAAAGACATATGGCAATGTTGTTTCCAATACAAATGATAAAAACCAATGTGTTTTCATTAGAATTAACTAAAATGTTCCTGATTTTCCGTTTATTTTACCGATGGAAGATGTACACGTAAAACCGCTCTAATCCGGATGAAACGTCGATATATGCAATAAAAACCGAACTTCTCCCCTTTTCAATATCCTACTCAGTATTTTAAGGAGAAACAAATAGTTGAGTGAAAATGAAGTATTTAAGGTTATTTTCTAACTAATTATGTGTTTGCATCATTTTTATCGTATATTTAATGAATTAATACCCGTAGACTGAAAATTCACAAAAACGTGGAAAAACCGCAAAATATTGCCTAATTCGATGATATTTTGTTTTAATCTCATAGAGGAAAAGGGGATAATAAACGTCAAAATATTGCTAAATTCGATGATTTTTCGTACGAAACAAAATGCAAGAAAACTTGCTTAAAATGCAATATTATGCGACATTCTGAGATTTCAAGGCCAAATCACATATCGTGATACTACATGAAATTGTATCGAAATATTGGTAAAAATGAATATATATACGTAATGTCAAACTACATGAAAAACGTGAAAAAAGTCACTATTTAACCATATATGAGGATTTTAACTTCAAATCATAGAGCGAGGTTTCGTATTATTTAGATCCAAGAAAAGACATATGACAAGGTTGTTTCCAATACAAATGATAAAACCAATCTGTTTTCATTAGAATTAACAGTAGAATTAATTAGAATGTTCCTAATTTTCCGTTTATATTACCAATGGAAGATGTAAACGTAAAACCGCTCTAATCCGGCTGAAACGTCGATATATGCAATAAAAACCGAACTTCTCCCCTTTTCAATTTCCTACTCAGTATTTTAACGAGAAACAAATAGTTGATTGAAAATGAAGTATTTAAGGATAATTTCCAATCAATTATGTGTTTGCATCATTTTTATCGTATATTTAATGAATTAATACCCATAAACTGAAAATTCACAAAAACGTGGAAAAACGTCAAAATATTGCCTAATTCGATGATATTTTGTTTAAATCACCTGAAGGAAAAGGAGATGATAAACGTCAAAGTATTGCTAAATTCAATGATTTTTCGTCCGAAACAAAATGCAAGAAATCTTGCTTAAAATGCAATATTATGCGAAATTCTGAGATTTGAAGGCCAAATCACATATCGTGATACTACATGAAATATTATCGAAATATTGGTAAAAACGAATATATTTACGCAAAATCACACTACTTGAAAAACGTGAAAAATTCACTATTTTACCATATATGAGGATTTTAACTTCAAATTATAGAGCGTGGTTTCGTATTATTTAGATCCAAGAAAAGACATTTGACAATGTTGTTTCCAATACAAATGATAAAAACCAATGTGTTTTCATTAGAATTAATTAAAATGTTCCTGATTTTCCGTTTATATTACCGATGGAAGATGTACACGAAAACCGCTCTATTCCGGCTGAAATTTCGATATATTCAATAAAAACAGAACTTCTCCCCTTTTCAAAATCTTACTCAGTATTTTAACGAGAAACAAATAGTTGATTGAAAATGAAGTATTTAAGGTTATTATCTAATCAATTATGTGTTTGCATCATTTTTATCGTATATATAATGAATTAATACCCATAAACTGAAAATTCACAAAAACGTGGAAAAACGGCAAAATATTGCCTAATTCGATGATATTTTGTTTTAATCACATGAAGGAAAAGGAGATGATAAACGTCAAAATATTGCTAAATTCGATGATTTTTCGTACGAAACAAAATGCAAGAAAACTTGCTTAAAATGCAATATAATGCGACATTCTGAGATTTGAAGGCCAAATCACATATCGTGATACTACATAAAATAGTATCGAAATATTGGTAAAAATGAATATATTTACGTAATATCAAACTACATGAGAAACGTGAAAACAGTCACTATTTAACCATATTTGAGGATTTCAACTTCAAATCATAGAGCGAGGTTTCGTATTATTTAGATCCAAGAAAAGACATATGACAAGGTTGTTTCCAATACAAATGATAAAACCAATCTGTTTTCATTAGAATTAACATTAGAATTAATTGGAATGTTCCTGATTTTCCGTTTCTATTACCGATGGAAGATGTACACGTAAAACGGCTCTAATCCGGCTATAACGTCGATATATGCAATAAAAACCGAACTTCCCCCCTTTTCAATATCCTACTCAGTATTTTAACGAGAAACAAATAGTTGATTGAAAATGAAGTATTTAAGGTTAATTTCCAATCAATTATGTGTTTGCATCATTTTTATCGTATATTTAATGAATTAATACCCAAAGACTGAAAATTCACAAAAACGTGGAAAAACGGCAAAATATTTCCTAATTTGATGATATTTTGTTTAAATCACATGAAGGAAAAGGCGATGATAAACGTCAAAATATTGCTAAATTCGATGATTTTTCGTACGAAACAAAATGCAAGAAAACTTGCTTAAATTGCAATATTATGCGACATTCTGAGATTTGAAGGCCAAATCACATATCGTGATACTACATGAAATAGTACCGAAATATTGGTAAAAACGAATATATTTACGTAAAATCACACTACATGAAAACGTGAAAAAAGTCACTATTTTACCATATATGAGGATTTTAACTTCAAATCAAAGAGCGAGGTTTCGTATTATTTAGATGCAAGAAAAGACATATGACAATGTTGTTTCCAATACAAATGATAAAAACCTATGTGTTTTCATTAGAATTAACTAAAATGTTCCTGATTTTCCGTTTATATTACCGATGGAAGATGTACACGAAAACCGCTCTAATCCGGCTGAAACTTCGATATATGCAATAAAAACCGAACTTCTCCCCTTTTCAATATCCTACTCAGTATTTTAACGAGAAACAAATAGTTGATTGAAAATGAAGTACTTAAGGTTATTATCTAATCAATTATGTGTTTGCATCTTTTTATCGTATATATAATGAATTAATACCCATAAACTGAAAATTCAAAAAAACGTGGAAAAACGGCAAAATATTGCCTAAATCGATATTTTGTTTTAATCACATGAAGGAAAAGGAGATAATAAAGGTCAAAATATTGCTAAATTCGATGATTTTTCGTACGAAACAAAATACAAGAAAACCTGCTTAAAATGCAATATTATGCGACATTCTGAGATTTCAAGGCCAAATCACATATCGTGATACTACATGAAATAGTATCGAAATATTGGTAAAAAAATGAATATATTTACGTAATGTCAAACTACATGAAAAACGTGAAAAAAGTCACTATTTAACCATATTTAAGGATTTTAACTTCAAATCATTGAGCGAGGTTTCGTATTATTTAGATCCAAGAAAAGACATATGACAAGATTGTTTCCAATACAAATGATAAAACCAATCTGTTTTCATTAGAATTAACATTAGAATTAATTAGAATGTTCCTGATTTTCCGTTTATATTACCGATGGAAGATGTAAACGTAAAACCGCTCTAATCCGGCTGAAACGTCGATATATGCAATAAAAACAGAACTTCTCCCCTTTTCAATACCCTACTCAGTATTTTAACGAGAAAAAAATAGTTGATTGAAAATGAAGTATTTAAGGTTATTATCTAATCAGTTATGTGTTAGCATCATTTTTATCGTATATATTATGAATTAATACCCATAAACTGAAAATTCACAGAAACGTGGAAAAACGGCAAAATATTGCCTAATTCGATGATATTTTGTTTAAATCACATGAAGGAAACGGAGATAATAAACGTCAAAATATTGCTAAATTCGATGATTTTTCGTACGAAACAAAATGCAAGAAAACTTGCTTAAAATGCAATATTATGCGACATTCTGAGATTTGAAGGCCAAATCACATATCGTGATACTACATGAAATAGTATCAAAATATTGGTAAAAATTAAAATATTTACGTAATGTCAAACTACATGAAAAACGTGAAAAAAGTCACTATTTAACCATATATGAGGATTTTAACTTCAAATCATAGAGCGAGGTTTCGTATTATTTAGATCCAAGAAAAGCCATATGACAATGTTGTTTCCAATACAAATGATAAAAACCAATGTGTTTTCATTAGAATTAATTAAAATGTTCCTGATTTTCCGTTTATATTAGCGATGGAAGATGTACACGAAAACCGCTCTATTCCGGCTGAAATTTCGATATATGCAATAAAAACAGAACCTCTCCCCTTTTCAATATCTTACTCAGAATTTTAACGAGAAACAAATTGTTGATTGAAAATGAAGTATTTAAGGTTATTATGTAATCAATTATGTATTTACATCATTTTTATCGTATATATAATGAATTAATACCCATAAACTGAAAATTCACAAAAACGTGGAAAAACGGCAATATATTGCCTAATTCGATGATATTTTGTTTTAATCACATGAAGGAAACGGAGATAATAAACGTCAAAATATTGCTAAATTCGATGATTTTTCGTACTAAACAAAATGCAAGAAAACTTGCTTAAAATGCAATATTATGCGACATTCTGAGATTTGAAGGGGAAATCACATATCGTGATACTACATAAAATTGTATCGAAATATTGGTAAAAACGAATATATTTACGTAAAATCACACTACATGAAAAACGTGAAAAAAGTCACTATTTTACCATATATGAGGATTTTAACTTCAAATCATAGAGCGAGGTTTCGTATTATTTAGATCCAAGAAAAGATATATGACAATGTTGTTTCCAATACATATGATAAAAACCAATGTGTTTTCATTAGAATTAACTAAAATGTTCCTGATTTTCCGTTTATATTACCGATGGAAGATGTACACGAAAACCGCTCTATTCCGGCTGAACGTCGATATATGCAATAAAAACCGAACTTCTCCCCTTTTCAATATCCTACTCAGTATTTTAACGAGACACAAATAGGTGATTGAAAATGAAGTATTTAAGGTTAATTTCCAATCAATTATGTGTTTGCATCATTTTTATCGTATATTTAATGAATTAATACCCAAAGACTGAAAATTCACAAAAACGTGGAAAAACGGCAAAATATTTCCTAATTCGATGATATTTTGTTTAAATAACATGAAGGAAAAGGCGATAATAAACGTCAAAATATTGCTAAATTCGATGATTTTTCGTACGAAACAAAATGCAAGAAAACTTGCTTAAAATGCAATATTATGCGAAATTCTGAGATTTGAAGGCCAAATCACATATCTTGATACTACATGAAATAGTATGGAAATATTGGTATAAACAAATATATTTACGTAAAATCACACTACATGAAAAACGTGAAAAAGTCACTAATTTACCATATATGAGGATTTTAACTTCAAATCATCGAGCGAGGTTTCGTATTATTTAGATCCAAGAAAAGACATATGACAATGTTGTTTCCAATACAAATGATAAAAACTAATGTGTTTTCATTAGAACTAACTAAAATGTTCCTGATTTTCCGTTTATATTACCGATGGAAGATGTACACGAAAACCGCTCTATTCCGGCTGAAACGTCGATATATGCAATATAAACAGAACTTCTCCCCTTTTCAATATCCTACTCAGTATTTTAACGAGAAACAAATAGTTGATTGAAAATGAAGTATTTAAGGTTATTATCTATTCAATTATGTGGTTGCATCATTTTTATCGTATATATAATGAATTAATACCCATAAACTGAAAATTCACACAAACGTGGAAAAACGGCAAAATATTGCCTAATTCGATGATATTTTGTTTAAATCACATAGAGGAAAAGGGGGACGATGAAAGTCAAAATATTGCTAAATTCGATGATTTTTCGTACGAAACAAAATGCAAGAAAACTTGCTTAAAATGCAATATTATGCGACATTCTGAGATTTGAAGGCCAAATCACATATCGTGATACTACATGAAATAGTATCGAAATATTGGTATATATGAATATATTTACGTAGTATCAAACTACATAATTACCGTGAAAAAGTCACTATTATACAATATTTGAGGATTTTAACTTCAAATCATAGAGCGAGGTTTCTAATTATTTAGATCCAAGAAAAGACATATGACAATGTTGTTTCCAATACAAATGATAAAAACCAATGTGTTTTCATTAGAATTAACTAAAATGTTCCTGATTTTCCGTTTATATTACCGATGTAAACCGTTTGTACACGTAAAACCGCTCTAATCCGGCTGAAACGTCGATATATGCAATAAAAACCGAACTTCTCCCCTTTTCAATATCCTACTCAGTATTTTAACGAGAAACAAATAGTTGAGTGAAAATGAAGTATTTAAGGTTAATTTCTAACTAATTATGTGTTTACATCATTTTTATCGTATTTTTAATGAATTAATACCCATAGATTGAAAATTCACAAAAACGTGGAAAAACCGCAAAATATTGCCTAATTCGATGATATTTTGTTTTAATCACATATAGAAAAAGGGGATAATAAACGTCAAAATATTGCTAAATTCGATGATTTTTCGTAAGAAACAAAATGCAAGAAAACTTGCTTAAATGCAATATTATGCGACATTCTGAGATTTGAAGGCCAAATCACATATCGTGATACTACATGAAATAGTATCGAAATATTGGTAAAAACGAATATATTTACGTAATGTCAAACTACGTGAAAAACGTGAAAAAGTCACTATTTAACCATGTTTGAGGATTTTAACTTCAAATCATAGAGCGAGGTTCCGTATTATTTAGATCCAAGAAAAGACATATGACAATGTTGTTTCCAATACAAATGATAAAAACCAATGTGTTTTCATTTGAATTAACTAAAATGTTCCTGATTTTCCGTTTATATTACCGATGGAAGATGTACACGAAAACCGCTCTATTCCAGCTGAAACGTCGATATATGCAATAAAAACAGAACTTCTCCCCTTTTCAATATCTTACTCAGTATTTTAACGAGAAACAAATAGTTGATTGAAAATGAAGTATTTAAGGTTATTATCTAATCAATTATGTGTTTGCATCATTTTTATCGTATATATAATGAATTAATACCCATAAACTGAAAATTCACAGAAACGTTGAAAAACGGCAAAATATTGCCTAAATCGATGATATTTTGTTTTAATCACATGAAGGAAAAGGAGATAATAAATGTCAAAATATTGCTAAATTCGATGATTTTTCGTACGAAACAAAATACAAGAAAACTTGCTTAAAATGCAATATTATGCGACATTCTGAGATTTCAAGGCCAAATCACATATCGTGATACTACATGAAATAGTATCGAAATATTGGTAAAAATGAATATATTTACGTAATGTCAAACTACATGAAAAAAGTCACTATTTTACCATATATGAGGATTTTAACTACAAATCATAGAGCGAGGTTTCGTATTATTTAGATCCAAGAAAAGACATATGACAATGTTGTCTTCGATACAAATGGTAAAAACTAATGTGTTTTCATTAGAATTACCTAAAATGTTCCTGATTTTCCGTTTATGTTACCGATGGACACGAAAACCGCTCTATTCCGGCTGAAACATCGATATATGCAATAAAAACAGAACTTCTCCCCTTTTCATTATCTTACTCAGTATTTTAACGAGAAACAAATAGTTGATTGAAAATGAAGTATTTAAGGTTATTATCTAATCAATTATGTGTTTGCATCATTTTTATCGTATATATAATGAATTAATACCCATAAACTGAAAATTCACAAAAACGTGGAACAACGGCAAAATATTGCCTAATTCGATGATATTTTGTTTTAATCACATGAAGGAAAAGGAAATAATAAACGTCAAAATATTGCTAAATTCGATGATTTTTCGTACGAAACAAAATACAAGAAAACTTGCTTAAAATGCTGTATTATGCGACATTCTGAGATTTGAAGGCCAAATCACATATCGTGATACTACATGAAATAGTATCGAAATATTGGTAAAAATAAATATATTTACGTATTATCAAACTACATGAGAAACGTGAAAAAAGTCACTATTTAACCATATTTGAGGATTTTAACTACAAATCATAGATCGAGGTTTCGTATTAATTAGATCCAAGGAAAGACATATGATAATGTTGTTTCCAATACAAATGATAAAAACCAATGTGTTTTCATTAGAATTAACTAAAATGTTCCTGATATTCCGTTTGAAAGAGGATGATAAACGTCAAAATATTGCTAAATTCGATGATTTTTCGTACGAAACAAAATGCAAGAAAACTTGCTTAAAATGGAATATTATGCGACATTCTGAGATTTGAAGGACAAATCACATATCGTGATACTACATGAAATAGTATCGAAATATTGGTAAATATGAATATATTTACGTAGTATCAAACTACATAATTACAGTGAAAGAGTCACTATTTTACAATATTTGAGGATTTTAACTTCAAATCATGGAGCGAGGTTTCGAATTATTTAGATCCAAGAAAAGACATATGACAATGTTGTTTCCAATACAAATGATAAAAACCAATGTGTTTTCATTAGAATTAACTAAAATGTTCCTGATTTTCCGTTTATATTTCCGATGGAAGATGTACACGTAAAACCGCTCTAATCCGGCTGAAACGTCGATATATGCAATAAAAAACGAACTTCTCCCCTTTTCAATATCTTACTCAGTATTTTATCGAGAAACAAATAGTTGATTGAAAATGAAGTATGTAAGGTTATTATCTAATCAATTATGTGCTAGCATCATTTTTATCGTATATATAATGAATTAATACCCATAAACTGAAAATTCACAAAAACGTGGAAAAACGGCAAAATATTGCCTAATTCGATGATATTTTGTTTTAATCACATAGAGGAAAAGGGGATGATAAACGTCAAAATATTGCTAAATTCAATGATTTTTCGTTAGAAACAAAATGCAAGAAAACTTGCTTAAAATGCAATATTATGCGACATTCTGAGATTTGAAGGCCAAATCACATATCGTGATACTACATGAAATAGTATCGAAATATTGATATAAACGAATATATTTACGTAAAATCACACTACATGAAAAACGTGAAAAAAGTCACTAATTTACCATATATGAGAATTTTAACTTCAAATCATAGAGCGAGGTTTCGTATTATTTAGATCCAAGAAAAGACATATGACAATGTTGTTTCCAATACAAATGATAAAAACCAATGTGTTTTCATTAGAATTAACTAAAATGTTCCTGATTTTCCGTTTATATTACCGATGGAAGATGTACACGTAAAACCGCTCTAATCCGGTTGAAACGTCGATATATGCAATAAAAACCGAACTTCTCAACTTTTCAATATCTTACTCAGTATTTTAACGAGAAACAAATAGTTGATTGAAAATGAAATATTTAAGGTTATTATCTAATCAATTATGTGTTTGCATCATTTTTATCGTATATATAATGAATTAATACCCATAAACTGAAAATTCACAAAAACGTGGAACAACGGCAAAATATTGCCTAATTCGATGATATTTTGTTTAATCACATGAAGGAAAAGGAAATAATAAACGTCAAAATATTGCTAAATTCGATGACTTTTCGTACGAAACAAAATACAAGAAAACTTGCTTAAAATGCAATATTATGCGACATTCTGAGATTTGAAGGCCAAATCACATATCGTGATACTACATGAAATAGTATCGAAATATTAGTAAAAATAAATATATTTACGTATTATCAAACTACATGAGAAACGTGAAAAAAGTCACTATTTAACCATATTGGAGGATTTTAACTTCAAATCATAGAGCGAGGTTTCGTATTAATTAGATCCAAGGAAAGACATATGACAATGTTGTTTCCAATACAAATGATAAAAACCAATGTGTTTTCATTAGAATTAACTAAAATGTTCCTGATATTCCGTTTGAAAAGCGGATGATAAACGTCAAAATATTGCTAAGTTCGATGATTTTTCGTACGAAACAAAATGCAAGAAAACTTGCTTAAAATGCAATATTATGCGACATTCTGAGATTTGAAGGCCAAATCACATATCGTGATACTATATGAAATAGTATCGAAATATTGGTAAATATGAATATATTTACGTAGTATCAAACTACATAATTACCGTGAAAAAGTCACTATTTTACAAAATTTGAGGATTTTAACTTCAAATCATAGAGCGAGGTTTCGAATTATTTAGATCCAAGAAAAGACATATGACGATGTTGTTTCCAATACAAATTATAAAAACCAATGTGTTTTCATTAGAATTAACTAAAATGTTCCTGATTTTCCGTTTATATTACCGATGGAAGATGTACACGTAAAACCGCTCTAATCCGGCTGAAACGTCGATATATGCAATAAAAACCGAACTTCTCCCCTTTTCAATATCTTACTCAGTATTTTATCGAGAAACAAATAGTTGATTGAAAATGAAGTATGTAAGGTTATTATCTAATCAATTATGTGCTAGCATCATTTTTATCGTATATATAATGAATTAATACCCATAAACTGAAAATTCACAAAAACGTGGAAAAACGGCAAAATATTGCCTAATTCGATGATATTTTGTTTTAATCACATAGAGGAAAAGGGGATGATAAACGTCAAAATATTGCTAAATTCAATGATTTTTCGTTAGAAATAAAATGCAAGAAAACTTGCTTAAAATGCAATATTATGCGACATTCTGAGATTTGAAGGCCAAATCACATATCGTGATACTACATGAAATAGTATCGAAATATTGGTATAAACGAATATATTTACGTAAAATCACACTCCATGAAAAACGTGAAAAAAGTCACTAATTTACCATATATGAGCATTTTAACTTCAAATCATAGAGCGAGGTTTCGTATTATTTAGATCCAAGAAAAGACATATGACAATGTTGTTTCCAATACAAAATATAAAAACCAATGTGTTTTCATTAGAATTAACTAAAATGTTCCTGATTTGCCGTTTATATTACCGATGGAAGATGTACAAGTAAAACCGCTCTAATCCGGCTGAAACGTCGATATATGCAATAAAAACCGAACTTCTCCCCTTTTCAATATCCAACTCAGTATTTTAACGAGAAACAAATGGTTGATTGAAAATGAAGTATTTAAGGTTAATTTCTAATCAATTACGAGTTTGCGTCATATTTATCGTATATTTAATGAATTAATACCCATAGACTGAAAATTCACAAAAACGTGGAAAAACGGCAAAATATTGCCTAATTCGATGATATTTTGTTTTAATCACATAGTGAAAAAGGGGATGATAAACGTCAAAATATTTCTAAATTCGATGATTTTTCGTAAGAAACAAAATGCAAGAAAACTTGCTTAAAATGCAATATTATGCGACATTCTGAGATTTGAAGGCCAAATCACATATCGTCATACTACATGAAATAGTATCGAAATATTGGTAAAAACGAATATATTTACGTAAAATCACACTACATGAAAAACGTGAAAAAAGTCACTAATTTCCCATATATAAGGATTTTAACTACAAATCATAGAGCGAGGTTTCGTATTATTTAGATCCAAGAAAAGACATATGACAATGTTGTTTTCGATACAAATGGTAAAAACTAATGTGTTTTCATTAGAATTACCTAAAATGTTCCTGATTTTCCGTTTATGTTACCGATGGACACGAAAACCGCTCTATTCCGGCTGAAACATCGATATATGCAATAAAAACAGAACTTCTCCCCTTTTCAATATCTTACTCAGTATTTTAACGAGAAACAAATAGTTGATTGAAAATGAAGTATTTAAGGTTATTATCTAATCAATTATGTGTTTGCATCATTTTTATCGTATATATAATGAATTAATACCCATAAACTGAAAATTCACAAAAACGTGGAACAACGGCAAAATATTGCCTAATTCGATGATATTTTGTTTTAATCACATGAAGGAAAAGGAAATAATAAACGTCAAAATATTGCTAAATTCGATGATTTTTCGTACGAAACAAAATACAAGAAAACTTGCTTAAAATGCTGTATTATGCGACATTCTGAGATTTGAAGGCCAAATCACATATCGTGATACTACATGAAATAGTACCGAAATATTAGTAAAAATAAATATATTTACGTATTATCAAACTACATGAGAAACGTGAAAAAAGTCACTATTTAACCATATTGGAGGATTTTAACTTCAAATCATAGAGCGAGGTTTCGTATTAATTAGATCTAAGGAAAGACATATGACAATGTTGTTTCCAATACAAATGATAAAAACCAATGTGTTTTCATTAGAACTAACTAAAATGTTCCTGATATTCCGTTTGAAAAGCGGATGATAAACGTCAAAATATTGCTAAGTTCGATGATTTTTCGTACGAAACAAAATGCAAGAAAACTTGCTTAAAATGCAATATTATGCGACATTCTGAGATTTGAAGGCCAAATCACATATCGTGATACTATATGAAATAGTATCGAAATATTGGTAAATATGAATATATTTACGTAGTATCAAACTACATAATTACCGTGAAAAAGTCACTATTTTACAAAATTTGAGGATTTTAACTTCAAATCATAGAGCGAGGTTTCGAATTATTTAGATCCAAGAAAAGACATATGACGATGTTGTTTCCAATACAAATTATAAAAAGCAATGTGTTTTCATTAGAATTAACTAAAATGTTCCTGATTTTCCGTTTATATTACCGATGGAAGATGTACACGTAAAACCGCTCTAATCCGGCTGAAACGTCGATATATGCAATAAAAACCGAACTTCTCCCCTTTTCAATATCTTACTCAGTATTTTATCGAGAAACAAATAGTTGATTGAAAATGAAGTATGTAAGGTTATTATCTAATCAATTATGTGCTAGCATCATTTTTATCGTATATATAATGAATTAATACCCATAAACTGAAAATTCACAAAAACGTGGAAAAACGGCAAAATATTGCCTAATTCGATGATATTTTGTTTTAATCACATAGAGGAAAAGGGGATGATAAACGTCAAAATATTGCTAAATTCAATGATTTTTCGTTAGAAACAAAATGCAAGAAAACTTGCTTAAAATGCAATATTATGCGACATTCTGAGATTTGAAGGCCAAATCACATATCGTCATACTACATGAAATAGTATCGAAATATTGGTATAAACGAATATATTTACGTAAAATCACACTACATGAAAAACGTGAAAAAAGTCACTAATTTACCATATATGAGAATTTTAACTTCAAATCATAGAGCGAGGTTTCGTATTATTTAGATCCAAGAAAAGACATATGACAATGTTGTTTCCAATACAAATGATAAAAACCAATGTGTTTTCATTAGAATTAACTAAAATGTTCCTGATTTTCCGTTTATATTACCGATGGAAGATGTACACGTAAAACCGCTCTAATCCGGTTGAAACGTCGATATATGCAATAAAAACCGAACTTCTCAACTTTTCAATATCTTACTCAGTATTTTAACGAGAAACAAATAGTTGATTGAAAATGAAATATTTAAGGTTATTATCTAATCAATTATGTGTTTGCATCATTTTTATCGTATATATAATGAATTAATACCCATATACTGAAAATTCACAAAAACGTGGAAAAACGGTAAAATATTGCCTAATTCGATGATATTTTGTTTAATCACATGAAGGAAAAGGAAATAATAAACGTCAAAATATTGCTAAATTCGATGACGCCGGTCTATGGCGTGTATGTTAAATAAACCAAATTTTTCACTTTTGACAATTGAGCACCTGCTACATCCAGATTCTAGGGAGGAAAGGAATATAATATAATATCTAATATATCTATCTGTGTGAAATAGATTAAATCCATTTATTTGATATTCAGCTAATAGTTCTGTATTTTCTACATTCATCCATGTTTTGGTAAGTGCAATAATATGTATTGTTTCATTGCAGATTAGAGATTCTAGCTAGTTCTAGATTTCCGAAGTACTGAAACGCGCGCCGTACAGGCTTGGTGGATCTAGGTGCAAGGTAAAATTATTTACATTTACTTGTTTATATATATATATATATATATATATATATATATATATATATATATATATATATATATATATATATATATATATATATATATATTAGTTGATTTTATACCCGCATTAGGTCAGGTGATAATACAATGAAGGTGAAAACACGGGGGGATACATAAGGGATAAACATAGGGGCTGCAGAAGGCTTATTGGCCCATACGAGGCATCTCCTATCTAAACACAAAGATTAATCCAGTGTAATTGGCCTGTTATGTTGGACATTGTCTTCTGTGTTGGCATCGATATGTTCTTGTCTTGTCCTTACTCTCATGGTGGGTAGAGTAAATAGTTCCGTGATTTGGGTGTTCATGGTAGGTCGCTCTATTCTTATGTGAATTGCCTCAAGAATTTGTAATCTTCTTGAATCTTGGGTTTTGTCTATTATGCAAGTATTCTTGTTCAACATTTCTCTTGTTAGAGTAATGTCATGGGCTTGTCTCATGTGATTCCTAGGGGCACCAGATTGAAGATGGCATGTCAAACGCCTCGTCAGCTTGGTCGACGTCATACCTATGTACTTACATTGAAGGTTACATCCTTCGTGGGGGCAAGTGTACATGTATACAATGCTTGACTGCTGTAGAGGGTTCTCCGTCGGCTTCGGGCTGTTTTTGATAAGGAGTTCGGAAGTCTTCTTGGTTTTGTAGAATATTATCAGGTTTATGTTTTGGTTAGGAGTAGTGCTTTTTACTCCTTTACGGATGATTTCTTTCATTATTCTTTCCTCTTTTATATGTTCACTGTGCATGGTTGATTTGTAATATAATTTTATTGGGGGTGTTGTGGTTTCTGTTCTAGGTTCTGAATTATACCAACGGTCCAAGTGTCTTCTTATAGCAGCGTTTATTTCCGCGTTGCTATATCCGTTGTTCACCAATACCTGAGTTACTCTTTCAAACTCTCTACTCACGTTGCTCCATTCAGAGCAGTGGGTAAGCGCTCGACGAATATAAGCATTGAGAACACTGGCTTTGTATCTTTGGGGGCACTCACTTCTACCGTTCAGGCATAATCCTATGTTGGTGGGCTTGGTATATACGTTGGTGCTTAAAGAGATTCCTGTTTTTGTTATTAGTACATCCAAGAATGGCAGACTGTTATTTTCACTATTTTCATGTGTAAATCGGAGTACTGACTCTCTCTCTAGGTGTCTTTTTAGGTCAATTAGTTCATCTGAGTCTTTTACTATTACGAATATGTCATCTACATAACGGCAGTATACAGTTGGTTTTTGTCTGCTACTGAAGACCCTATCTTCGATGGTTCCCATATAAAAATTAGCAAATAAAACTCCTAAGGGGGAGCCCATTGCTACTCCGTCTATTTGTAAATACATGTCTCCTTGTGGACTGATGAAAGGGGCTTCCTTTGTACATGCTTCGAGAAGACTTTTCAAGTGTGGCTCAGGTATGTCTAATTTGGGGGTGCTCTCGTCTCTGTATACTCTGTCCAGTATCATTCCTATGGTTGTGTCGACTGGGACGTTGGTAAAAAGGGATTCAACGTCCAGGGAAGCGATGATTCCATCGGGCTGGGTAGATTTGATCAATTCTAGGAAATCTGCTGATGATTGTAGACTAAACTTACTTGGAGTGTATGGAGTTAGGAGTTCATTGAGTTTCTTTGCCAGGTGATAAGTTGGGGTTGGTATTTGGCTGATTATAGGGCGTAGTGGGTTACCTGGTTTATGCGTCTTAACATTGCCGTAGGCATATCCTAAGCCATAGTCGCCTTGAAGTTTATTGAAATGCACACTACCTTTCTTTGCGTTGATTGCTGTAATTGTTTTGTTTACTTTCCGCTTAAGGTCTTCTACGGGGTTCCTCGTGATTCGTTGAAATTTGGAGTCGTCACTTAGGATGTCGCTAATTTTGTTCGTGTATTCATGGGTAGGAATCAATACATATGCTGCTGTTTTGTCGGCTTTTCTTATTGTTACGTCTTTCAGATTTTTTAGTTGTTTCGCTGCTTCTTTGAGTCGTGGGGTTAAGATTGTAGATGAATATGTTCCTCGTTTTTTCCCTGCTTCTGCAAGTAGTTCAGCTTGAAGTGTGTCAGTGATGATGACTTTTTTGTTGTCTTCTAGCTTATGGATATCGTCCAGAAGCATCACCACTGACACACTTCAAGCTGAACTACTTGCAGAAGCAGGGAAAAAACGAGGAACATATTCATCTACAATCTTAACCCCACGACTCAAAGAAGCAGCGAAACAACTAAAAAATCTGAAAGACGTAACAATAAGAAAAGCCGACAAAACAGCAGCATATGTATTGATTCCTACCCATGAATACATGAACAAAATTAGCGACATCCTAAGTGACGACTCCAAATTTCAACGAATCACGAGGAACCCCGTAGAAGACCTTAAGCGGAAAGTAAACAAAACAATTACAGCAATCAACGCAAAGAAAGGTAGTGTGCATTTCAATAAACTTCAAGGCGACTATGGCTTAGGATATGCCTACGGCAATGTTAAGACGCATAAACCAGGTAACCCACTACGCCCTATAATCAGCCAAATACCAACCCCAACTTATCATCTGGCAAAGAAACTCAATGAACTCCTAACTCCATACACTCCAAGTAAGTTTAGTCTACAATCATCAGCAGATTTCCTAGAATTGATCAAATCTACCCAGCCCGATGGAATCATCGCTTCCCTGGACGTTGAATCCCTTTTTACCAACGTCCCAGTCGACACAACCATAGGAATGATACTGGACAGAGTATACAGAGACGAGAGCACCCCCAAATTAGACATACCTGAGCCACACTTGAAAAGTCTTCTCGAAGCATGTACAAAGGAAGCCCCTTTCATCAGTCCACAAGGAGACATGTATTTACAAATAGACGGAGTAGCAATGGGCTCCCCCTTAGGAGTTTTATTTGCTATTTTTTATATGGGAACCATCGAAGATAGGGTCTTCAGTAGCAGACAAAAACCAACTGTATACTGCCGTTATGTAGATGACATATTCGTAATAGTAAAAGACTCAGATGAACTAATTGACCTAAAAAGACACCTAGAGAGAGAGTCAGTACTCCGATTTACACATGAAAATAGTGAAAATAACAGTCTGCCATTCTTGGATGTACTAATAACAAAAACAGGAACCTCTTTAAGCACCAACGTATATACCAAGCCCACCAACATAGGATTATGCCTGAACGGTAGAAGTGAGTGCCCCCAAAGATACAAAGCCAGTGTTCTCAATGCTTATATTCGTCGAGCGCTTACCCACTGCTCTGAATGGAGCAACGTGAGTAGAGAGTTTGAAAGAGTAACTCAGGTATTGGTGAACAACGGATATAGCAACGCGGAAATAAACGCTGCTATAAGAAGACACTTGGACCGTTGGTATAATTCAGAACCTAGAACAGAAACCACAACACCCCCAATAAAATTATATTACAAATCAACCATGCACAGTGAACATATAAAAGAGGAAAGAATAATGAAAGAAATAATCCGTAAAGGAGTAAAAAGCACTACTCCTAACCAAAACATAAACCTGATAATATTCTACAAAACCAAGAAGACTTCCGAACTCCTTATCAAAAACAGCCCGAAGCCGACGGAGAACCCTCTACAGCAGTCAAGCGTTGTATACATGTACACTTGCCCCCACGAAGGATGTAACCTTCAATGTAAGTACATAGGTATGACGTCGACCAAGCTGACGAGGCGTTTGACATGCCATCTTCAATCTGGTGCCCCTAGGAATCACATGAGACAAGCCCATGACATTACTCTAACAAGAGAAATGTTGAACAAGAATACTTGCATAATAGACAAAACCCAAGATTCAAGAAGATTACAAATTCTTGAGGCAATTCACATAAGAATAGAGCGACCTACCATGAACACCCAAATCACGGAACTATTTACTCTACCCACCATGAGAGTAAGGACAAGACAAGAACATATCGATGCCAACACAGAAGACAATGTCCAACATAACAGGCCAATTACACTGGATTAATCTTTGTGTTTAGATAGGAGATGCCTCGTATGGGCCAATAAGCCTTCTGCAGCCCCTATGTTTATCCCTTATGTATCCCCCCATGTTTTCACCTTCATATATATATATATATATATATATATATATATATATATATATATATATATATATATATATATATATATATATATATATATATATATATATATATATATATATATATATATATATATGTCGTACCTAGTAGCCAGAACGCACTTCTATGCCTACTATTCAAGGCCCAATTTGCCTAATAAGCCAAGTTTTCATGAATTAATTGTTTTTCGACTACCTAACCTACCTAACCTAACCTAACCTAACGTTTTCGGCTACCTAACCTAACCTAACCTATAAAGATAGGTTAGGTTAGGTTAGGTAGGGTTGGTTAGATTCGGTCATATATCTACATTAATTTTAACTCCAATAAAAAAAATTTACCTCATACGCAATGAAATGGGTAGCTTTATAATTTCATAAGAAAAAAATTAGAGAAAATATATTAATTCATGAAAACTTGGCTTATTAAGCAAATCGGGCCTTGAATAGTAGGCATAGAAGTGCGTTCTGGCTACTAGGTACGACATATATATATATATATATATATATATATATATATATATATATATATATATATATATATATATATATATATATATATATATATATATATATATATATATATATATTATATATGTGTGTATATGTATTTGTATGTATATAAATTTGTGTGTAAATCACGGAAATTAACTTGAGGAAACTGGCAACCAAAAACCAGTAGGCAGTCTACTGTATTTTATCAAACCCTTATTAGAATAATAGATCTTGTAAAAATTTACCGATATGGTGCATTCGGAAGACAAACCAAATTTTTTCACTTTTGACAATTGAGCACCTGCTACATCCAGATTCTAGGGAGGAAAGGAAGGACGATCTTACTGGATCCTATAGCCTCTCCGAGGCACAAACCAGGCTTGTACACAACCCTCCCCCTGCACCCGAGCTATGTCAACAGGTCGTTCTTTCTCTTTGCCCTTACATCATCACACACAGAGATCACAATAACGTGATGCATCAAATGAACAAATGCACAAGGGCCGTGACGAGGATTTGAACCTGCGTCCGGGAGCATCCCAGACACTGCCTAAATCGACTGAGCTACAACAGGGTAAAAGGATCCAGGAAGTTCAGTAGAAGTTTGGTTTCAACCCTTTTACCCTGTCGTAGCTCAGTCGATTAAGGCAGTGTCTGGGATGCTCCCGGACACAGGTTTGAATCCTCATCATGGCCCTTGTGGATTTGTTCATTTGATGCATCACGTTATTGTGATCTGTGTGTGATGATGTAAGGGCGAAGAGGGAGAACGGCCTGTTGACATAGTTCGGGTGCAGGGGGGGGGGGGGTTGTGTAAAAGCCTGGTTTGTGCCTCGGAGAGGCTATGGGATCCAGTAAGTTCAGTAGAACTTCGGTTTCAACCCTTTTACCCTGTTGTAGCTCAGTCGATTAAGGCAGTGTCTGGGATGCTCCCGGACGCAGGTTCGAATCCTCGTCACGGCCATTGTGGATTTGTTCATTTGATGCATCACGTTATTGTGATCTGTGTGTGTAATTCTTCACTTGCTACAGCAACAGGAATGTGTGTGTATGTATTTGTGTTGTTGAATATGACCGAAAGTGTAAGATTAATGATTCTAACACAAATCGTCTGAATATTTGTTTTTCTTCACTGTCGAGAGTAGTTAAAAAAATTTACTCGAGTTTATTTTCACACTTTATTTATGGTCCTTAAGTCCCTCTCCTTACTGCTGCTGCTGTTTCTCGCATCTTTGCATCGCTTGTATGTTTGGGGGTTTGGCCTCCTATATATTGATTCCATTTGTGTGTGTTTGGGTCTCAGGCCCTCTCGCAATTTCTGTTGAACAAACCCCTTTTCCTAGTTCTGCATCTCTCCTTTGGTACAAATTTTGTTGTGCTTTTATCATATATTTCACAAAACTTGACATACATTTCATTTACTTCATGTCCTATCAGCAAGTGTTTGTCAAATTCTTTAAGGAAAGTTTATCATCCTGATTGCAGATCTCTAGCGCTATTATGTCAACTTCTTGTGGATTCGCAATCATTATTTAATTTACCTTTAGGTGCTGCTTTCACCAGCACAGCAACACTGTACCTCTCCCAACCAGTTTAAGATAAAAACTAAGTACTAACTAATTAACTCAATGTAACCTACCTTACCCCCAAAATGTCAACCCATGTCTTCTATTTTAAACAATGCTGTTTTGTTGACCAAATTGTATTTTTGTTTTTTTCTGCAATGTTTTCCCCCCCCCCCCCCACCACTCTACCACCACATTGAGTTTAGTAGCTCTGTGCACGTCAGGTGCTGTTTAATATACAGACCTACTCCTCCATTTGACCTAGTTTCTCTATCACATCTATATCACTTTGTGCTTTAGGCCTGGTGGAGCTTGGTCCACCAGGCTGTTGTTTGGAGTGGCCCGCAGATCCACATACAGTCTGCATATGATATACAGTCTGTTGATCAATTGAACTACTGTAGTTAGTTTTTATCATCCGAATGCACCAATATGTGTTCATTCTTCCCAGATGAAGGAACTAGGTAATATTCATCATCTGAATGCACCATCTGAAGCTTTAACACACTCATGATACACGAGAGGTTTAAAAAACTTTTAAAACTTTTAAAACTTTTTGACCTATGTATTTAAAAGCAATTCTAAAGTTAAAAAAGTGTAGCATAGGCCCCTCGCAGAATGTTCTTAATATGATCCTCAGGTTATAGTTTTCTATCTAAAACCACCCCTAGATCTCTTTCTTGATCAGAATTCTTTATAGATCTCTGTGGCTCGATCATAGAAACTGAGTAAATTCGTTACACTGGACCTTCCAGATCGAATACCATGCTGACAGTCTGATATATCATTCAGTACATCTGCATCTGAAATTGAGCAATACCGGATTTATTATTTGGTTTTATAAATTTTATACTTATAATCTTAACTTATTTCAGAGACCACGAGTAATCTGGGCTTCGAACTCAACAGAAAAGCCTTCCGTAGACCTGCTTCTTTGCTACATAATAGACAAAATTTAGTAAGTATTGATTTATTATGTGTTTGTTTATTTATTTATTTTTTCTTTATATACAAGAAGGTACATTGGGGGAGAGTACAATGACTTGAAGTTATACATTCTTGTAAAGCAACTAGCACTCATAGCGTTTCGGGCAGATCTAAGTATAGACCAAGGAACTTACCATCTTCTTTATTTCTGATGTTAACATTGTGTAACTGTAGATGAATTGCATTTGTTGATTTGCTCCCAAGTAAGATGTTGTAGGTCCTTTCTATGTTTAGTGTGAGTTTGTTGGTTGACATTAATAAGTGGATTTTTTTTAATTTATTGTTTACATCATTATTTAATATGAGTGGGTTGGAGACTGAGTAGATGAGGTTAGTGTCATCATTATCTCATATCTCAGTGATTTTGTCGTAATGGTCAAGTAGCTGTACTGTACAAGTAGAGGACATGAGAGATAGCTGTAAGAGGTATTTCAATATCTTCCTGCTCTAAATCCTTGTTGGCCTGGATTGTGGAGGTCATTGGTCTCTATAAAACTAGTAACCTGACTCCTGATCACTCTCAAATAATTTTATTATGTGGGATGTTAGTGCAACTGGTCTATAATTCTTTGCCAATGCTTGTGTTGTGTTGTGTTGTTTTGGTAGTGATGTGCAATGTGTTGTTTTGGTAGTGATTCGTCCAGTTCTGGTAGTAGTGCGGTTGTTGTGTGGTGTAGTACTTGTGTGCTTGTTAATGACTTGTATTCCAGTCTTGTGGGTATCTCCTTTCCCCTACGGGCCAACTGCTTTGTTCTTACCTAGCATTTTGCTTTGTTTGGGTATGAATGTTTGTGTGCCGTATATTTTGCAAAATTTGCCATATATCTCATGATTTACTCCTCTGCCTAGCAACAAGTCTGTCTAATTATACTCATTAACTGTTTTTCAAAGTTCCCCATAGTGTCCTTTATTGAAATCGAGTTCATGAACCGTTTCAATGTTCTTATTTTCTTCTAGATTATATCTTAAAGTATATTTAAATGTTATTGTTATTAAATGTTATTGTGACATTGCATTGCAATTGAGGTATGTTGTTTACCATACCGTTCATTTCGTGAGTATAAGTATAGATGCCACACTTGTGACAGGTAAAACCATGCCTTTTTTGAAAAACAGTACCGTCTGTTGCACGTAAGAGCAACCCACACTATATTATGTTGCGATATTTCAATATTTCCGATTGCATTGACAATTTGAATTTTCATAGATTTCAATTTATTTTCATTTCGATTTAATAATTTTGTGTGACATTGCATTGAAATTGAGCTGTGTTGTTTACCATACTGTTCATTTCATGAGTATAGTTTATTTTTTTATTTTTTTCATTTCATTTTTTTAGCTGTTCTTATTTTTCAGTGATGGGAATATCAGATCATTTGATGTTCCCAATTTTCTGATGGAAGCATCAGACCATTATAGAATGCATCGGATGAGGTAGTTTGGAATGGTGGGGAGGACGAGAGGGGGGATGGTGGGGAAGACGAGGGGACAGAGGAGAGGGTAATGGTGGGGAGGACGAGGGGACTGGGGAGTTGGGGATGGTGGGGACAGGGGAATGCTGGGGAGGACAAAGGGACAGGTGAATGGGAGATGTTGGGGGAGGAAGAAGAGACAGGGGAGGGGAAAATGGTAAGGAGGACGATGGGACAGGGAAGTGGGAATAGTGGGGATGATGTGGGGACGGGGAAGTGGGAAGGACGAGAGGACTGTGGAATGGGGAATGGCAAAGTGAATTATAATTATATATATTAATTAATTCTTATAAATTTCCAGAAGCCTGTATCAACACCCACACTAATGCAACTGAAAGAGATGTTGAGAAAAGTATTGCTGATATGTTGAAGAACGCCCCAAACAAACTCGGTGGAAACAGATACAAGGTAAAGTTTGCCAATTTGCTGTAGTCTAATTCAATTTCTTTTTAGTAATCTTTGAGAACATTTATGCTATGAATAAGATAAAATAATGTAACTGATTTTGACTAAATATGTAGATATATTTAATTTTCTGAGCACTAATAATGAAAGAAAACCAAAATAAGAGGTGGCTACTATCTCTAATAATGGGCTGGAATAATGCAGGATATAATAATATATATATATAAATATGACAATGTCAGACCACGGAGGAAGAATGAAACAGGAATTTCCTTAAGTACTTTCGTATATTAAATACATCTTCAGAAGGTCCTTCTGAAGATGTATTTAATATACGAAAGTACTTAAGGAAATTCCTGTTTCATTCTTCCTCCGTGGTCTGACATTGTCACATTCTTAATCACGTGTTTATTTTCGTGATATACACACATATATATAAAATATATATATATATATTTATATATATATATTTATTTATATAAATATATATATGATATATAGATTCTATATAGATTCTATTCTATTATTCTATTCTATTCTATTCTATAGTTTTATATAGATTCTTGTTTTAGTTTTTTTTTCTATAATATGGAAACGGTTTTTAATTAATAAATTAAATATTATATAATAAAATAATGTATTATTGAAAACAATTAGTAACAAACAATATTTCATTACAGGGTGGTGAAGCAAGAAGACATGTGCATCACACAGCAGACTTGGATATGACGAATACTGAAAATGGTGGCGAGCCTGGTGCATGGCGTACTGCTGAATCTTCTCTAATGTCTATATAGAAGAATCTATATGTGTCTATATATAGACACATATAGATTCCTATATATAACCTATATATATATATGTGTGTATATATATTATAATATATATATATATATATATATATATATATATATATATATATATATATATATATATATATATATATATATATATATATATATATATATGTATATATATATATATATATATATATATATATATATATATATATATATATATATATATATATATATATATATATATATATATATATATATATATAGGTTAGATAGGTTAGGTTTGGTAGGGTTGGTTAGTTATCATATATCTACGAATAACTAGCTAGTTTTACCTTTATATATATATTATTTATATATATATATATATATATTATATAAAAAGTTTGTGAGGAAGACCTCTGGTGCCAATGTGGGGACCCATAGCCTCGGAGAAGAAAATAAAAAGTATTCAGAGGAGACCTTGTGGTCACTCACTAAACACTAATATTATCTTCTACCACCCCCATTCTTTTGTATGTACACATATATATTTGCTTTATTTGAACTTTGTTACAAAGAGGGAGTTACATAAAGGTTACAAAGATGGTTATCATATATATATTATTTATATATATATATTATTTATATATATATATATATATATATTATTTATATATATATATATTATTTATATATATATTATTTATATATATATTATTTATATATATATATTATTTATATAAATATATTATTTATATATAAATATATTATTGATATATATAAATATATTATTTATTTATATATATATATAATATATAATATATATAATTACTATTACACTACATTCTTATATATTACACTAATATATATATATATATATATATATATATATATATATATATATATATATATATATATATATATATATATATATATATATATATATATATATATAAATATATATATATATATATATATATATATATATATATATATATATATATAATATATATTATATAAATTATTTATATATATATGTATATTATTTATATATATATTATATATATAATTATATAGGTCATATGTTTTTGTATTTTTGCTGATTTGTTCGTAAATAATAAAAGAAATATAAATTATTTGATTTTTTTACCCTTAAATTGGTTTTAATATTTAAATTGAAAACAATAATATAATATAAAAAAATATAAGAAAAATAATAATACATTATAAAATAAAATACAGTAAAAATAATATAATATAATATAAAATAATATAATTTAATTTCAAGAAATATAACTTTAAACACAAAGATGTGAAAAGGGTTCAGATAAGGCTCAAACCTTTCACAAGAGATTCATATTGGTGTATGAATGGATTATGAATGACTCATGTTAGGAGTGTAAAGTTGCCACAACATCTCAAATTAGTGTTAGATACATATGTCTTGGTTATAAGTTTTGGAAACCTATTTAAGTCCACACACAATATCGTATCTGATACGATAAAACAAACGTTTCCAATCCTTTCAAATACTTTCCAGATATGTTGTGGCAACCTAAAATTGTTTGCTGGGCACTGACCAGAGGACCGTCGTGACCCCAGCGGGGTGCGTGACCCCACACGCACTGACCTGAGGACCGTCATGACTTCAGTGGGTGGGTGACCCCACACACACTTACCTGAGGACCGTCGTGACCCCAGCGGGTGACCTCACACACACGGACGTGAGGACTGTCGTGACCCCAGCGGGAGGGTGACCCCACACACACTGATCTGAGGACCGTCGTGACCGCAACGTGTGGGTGACCCCACACACACTGACCTGAGGACCGTTGTGACCCCAGCGGGTGACCCCACACACACTGACCTGAGGAACGTCGTGACCCCAGTGGGTGGGTGACCCAACACACTGACCTGAAGACCGTTGTGACCCGAGCGGGTGACCCCACACACACTTACCTGAGGACTGTCGTGACCCCAGCGGGTGGGTGACCCCACACACAAACTGACCTGAGGACCGTCGTGACCCCAGCGGGTGGGTGACCCCACACACACTGATCTGAGGACCGTCGAGACCCCAGCGGGTGGGTGACCCCACACACACTGACCTGAGGACCGTCGTGACCCCAGCGGTTGAACCCACACACACACTGACCTGAGGACCGTCGTGACCCCAGCGGGTGGGTGAACCCACACACACTGACCTGAGGACCGTTGTGACCCCAGCGAGTGGATCACCCCACACACTGACCTGAGGACCGTCGTGACCCCAGTGGGTGGGTGACCCCACTCACACTGACCTGAGGAAAGTCGTGACCCCAGCGGGTGTATGACCCCACACACACTGACCTGAGGACCGTCGTGACCACAGCAGGCGGGTGACCCCACACACACTGACCTGAGAACCGCCATGACCCCAGCGGGTGGGTGACCCCACACACACTGACCTTAGGACCGTCGTGACCCCAGTGGGTGAACCCAAACACAGACAAAGAGTTCAGTAGCGACGGTAGGAGACACGCGATTAGCGAGGTCCGCGGAAATTCGTCAATTTCTCGGGACATTGAAGGATTATAGAGGCTAGAAGGATTATAGAGGCTAGATTATAGAGGCTATTTGGCCTCTCGCAGTGTATAGCTAGCAAGGTGCTACATAGCATAGACATATCGCTAGTGATAGTGTGAAGAAACCAAAGTGTAACTTGTAGCATCGCCGGTGCATCGCACGCACGCACGCCCACGTACGTATGCACGCACGCACATGCAAAAACGCACACACATAGGCACACACAAACGTCCAGTCAGGGAAGAAAGGATTAACACCTTTTCTGGAAAGAGCCAAGCCCCTACTATACCCCACCTCCTCTCTTACCCCCCATCTGACCTGACCTGACCTGGTCGCCACAACCGCCCCCCACCCCCCAGTCCCCCGCATCCCTCTTACACATACTCTCCCCCTCTCTCTCCTCTCTCTCTCTCTCTCTCTCCCACTTTCTCCTCTCTATCTCTTTATCTCTCTCTCTCTCTCCCTCTCTCTTTATCTCTCTCCCTCTCTCTTTATCTCTCTCCCTCTCTCTTTATCTCTCTCTCTCTCTCTCTTTATCTCTCTCTTTATCTCTCTCTTTATCTCTCTCTTTATCTCTCTCTTTATCTCTCTCTTTATCTCTCTCTTTATCTCTCTCTTTATCTCTCTCTCTCTCTCTCTCTCTCTCTCTCTCTCTCTCTCTCTCTCTCTCTCTCTCTCTCTCTCTCTCTCTCTCTCTCTCTCTCTCTCTCTCTCTCTCTCTCTCTCTCCCTCTCTCTTTATCTCTCTCTCTCTCTCTCCCTCTCTCTTTATCTCTCTCTCTCTCTCTCTCTCTCTCTCTCTCTCTCTCTCTCTCTCTCTCTCTCTCTCTCTCTCTCTCTCTCTCTCTCTCTCTCTCTCCCTCTCTATCTCTCTCTCCCCCACCCCGCTCTGCCCCACTGACGAATCCTATCACGGCACAACTAGGAATAGGGTCAAGCATGACAGCCAGAAGCAACAGGGGAACAGGGAAAAGTTCAGGCGACGAAATGAAGGAAATGTTCGCCCAGTTTCTGGAGGACATCAAGAGTGAGATGCAGGAAATGAAGAATGAAATAAGCAACCTAACAAGAGAGCTGACAGCAGCAAAGGAGGAGATTAGAGCCCTCAAAGAGAACAGTATCGATGCTGAGACTCAGATAACCACCCAGGGAGGTAGTGATAATAGTACTTTGGAAGAGAATGCCACATTAAAAGCAACATTTACAGAAATGCTAAAATACAACAACTCTGAAGTAATGTCTGCAGTGATGGAGGTAGCCATGAAAGCAGCCACCTCACATGAAGCGGCACGCTCCACTACCCAGCTGCTGGAAAGGAAAAGAGCAGTGGTAGCTGTAGGTATTAAAGAGCAGGAACGCTCTAATTGGAAAGAGTGGAATGATAAGGACAAAGCGGCAGTGAATGAAATACTGAAGGCACTAGACATGGAAGGGGCTGAGCATAGCATTGAGAAGGTTTTCAGGTTAGGCTGGTACAAAAAAGACCTAGACCATGTGTTAAAGATAGTGTTTTCAAACGAGAACACAAAGGACATGATTCTAACAAGGAAAAGCCACCTGCAACATGTGGGAGAATTCAAAAAAGTATTCCTCCAGAGGGACATGACGAGGGAGGAGAGGGCTATGGCGGCAGAAGCAAGGAAGAAGCGCAGGGCGAGAGGGGAAAACCAGGAAACCACAGCTCCCAACACATCACCCCCAGAAGCGAGGGGGGAACCCACAACCAGCTACCCAGTAGCACGAGCGGGGAGGGCAACCCCACCACCCTCCTCTGCATAGAAAACCCCCCTTTCCTTCCTGTCCTCCCGCCCCATTCAACCCATACCCTCCCTGTCCTACCCCCTTCACTTGACCCCCCACCCCTCATCCCAGTATCCTCTGCAACCCTGGCATCCACCTCACAAATCCTCACACCCATGGCACAGCTTCCTCCACCAGCAGAACATTCACCAAGGAGGAGATTTGAGAAGGGACAGAAGAAAGTGAGCCTCAAGGCAATGTACACTAACATAGATGGTATTACAAATAAAGCAAATGAACTTGGAGAATGGGTACTAGAGGAAAACTCAGACAACAAACTCAAAAAAACTCACTCAAATTTTCTAAAAATCGCTCTTTTTAACACAATTTGACTCCTTATGCATTCCACTAAACACTAATATCATGTTTAAATATATAATTTATGTATTATTCCCTAAGATAATTTATATAAATTATAAAAGTTGCTGGAAAGTGGTGAGAAAGAATCTGAAAACGTTTTGTTGTCTTATATTGGCGTGTTCTTATTAACTAGAGTGAGTAAGAGTGAGCGAGAGTGGGTAAGAGTGAGTAAGAGTGACTGAAGGTGAGTGAGAGTGCCAGAGAGTGTGTAAGTGTGAGTAAGAGTGAGTATAAGTAAGAGTGACTGAGAGTGAGTAAGAGTGAGAGTAAGGGTGACAGAATGAGTAAGAGTGAGAGTAAAGTGATTGAGAGTAAGGGTGAGTATGAGAGTAAGAGTGATTGAGAGTTAGAGTGAGAGTAAGAGTGATTGAAAGTTAGTGAGAGTAAGTGATTGAGAGTAAGAGTGATTGAGAGTAAGAGTGATTGAGAGTAAGAGTGATTGAGAGTAAGAGTGATTGAGAGTAAGAGTGATTGGGAGTAAGAGTGATTGGGAGTAGGAGTTAGAGTGAGAGTAGGAGTAAGAATGAGAATAAGAGTGATTGAGAGTAAGAGTAAGAATGAGAGTAAGAGTGATTGAGAGTAAGAGTGATTGAGAGTAAGAGTGATTGAGAGTAAGAGTGATTGGGAGTAAGAGTGATTGGGAGTAAGAGTAAGAGTGAGAGTAAGAGTAAGAATGAGAATAAGAGTGATTGAGAGTAAGAGTGATTAGGAGTAAGAGTAAGAATGAGAGTAGGAGTGATTGAGAGTAGGAGTGATTGGGAGTAGGAGTGATTGGGAGTAAGAGTGATTGAGAGTAAGAGTAATTGAGAGTAAGAGTATGAGAGTAAGAGTGAGAGAGTGAGTATGAATGGGTAAGGGTGACTGAGAGTGAGTAAGAGTGACAGAGTAAGAATGACAGAGTAAGAGTGATAGAGAGTAAGAGTGACAGAGAGTAAGAGTGACAGAGAGTAAGAGTGACAGAGTAAGAGTGACAGAGAGTAAGAGTGACAGAGAGTAAGAGTGACAGAGTAAGAGAGTGAGAGTGATTATGAGAGTTAAGAGTGTGAGGTGTGAGCCACTCTTAACAGGCCAGGGAGGCAGGATGTGTGGTCACAGGCGAGGCCTAGGCCTCGTGATCTCTAATGTTGGTTTTTATATATATGTTGGATTTTTTGTCCTGTTTCAAATTATAATTATTTAGCAGGAATGTAATAAGATATTGCACAGTATTAATGTGACAATAATATATGCATTATTTCCTTGATAATCAAACTTGTTGTTCAAAGATAATATACAATCTTTGAAGGAAACATTTTGAGAGCGCGAGCTGGCAACACTGGGCTGGTGGGTGAGAGAGACATATGGTTAGTTGTGCTTAGACCTTCAGTGGTGAAGGGTGTGTCCCAGCTGGCAGCCACCAGCTGCCACCCGCCGCCACCCGCCGCCCACCACCAGCCGCCACCCGCCACCACCCACCACCCACCACCAGCCGCCACCCGCCACCACCCACCACCAGCCGCCACCCGCCGCCACCCGCCACCCACCACCAGCCGCCACCCACCGCCACCCACCACCCACCACCAGCCGCCACCCGCCACCACCCACCACCAGCCGCCTCCTGCCACCACCCACCACCAGCCGCCACCCGCCACCCACCACCAGCCGCCACCCGCCACCCACCACCAGCCGCCACCCGCCACCATCCACCACCAGCCGCCACCCGCCGCCACCCGCCACCCACCACCAGCCGCCACCCGCCACCCACCACCAGCCGCCACCCACCACCAGCCGCCACCCGCCACCACCCACCACCAGCCGCCACCCGCCGCCACCTGCCACCCACCACCAGCCGCCACCCACCACCAGCCGCCACCCGCCACCACCCACCACCAGCCGCCACCCGCCACCACCCACCACCAGCCGCCACCCGCCACCACCTACCACCAGCCGCCACCCGCCACCACCCACCACCAGCCGCCACCCGCCACCACCCACCACCAGCCGCCACCCGCCACCACCCACCACCAGCCGCCACCCGCCACCACCCACCACCAGCCGCCACCCGCCACCACCCACCACCAGCCGCCACCTGCCACCATCCACCACCAGCCGCCACCCGCCGCCACCCGCCACCCACTACCAGCCGCCACCCGCCGCCACCCGCCACCCACCACCAGCCGCCACCCGCCGCCACCCGCCACCCACCACCAGCCGCCACCCACCACCAGCCGCCACCCGCCACCACCCACCACCAGCCGCCACCCGCCACCACCCACCACCAGCCGCCACCCGCCACCACCTACCACCAGCCGCCACCCGCCACCACCCACCACCAGCCGCCACCACCACTCACCACCCGCCGCCACCACCCACCACACGCCGCCACCCGCCACCCACCACCAGCCGCCACCCGCCACCACCCACCACCAGCCGCCACCCGCCACCACCCACCACCAGCCGCCACCCGCCACCACCCGCCACCAGCCGCCACCCGCCACCAGCCACCGCCACCCACCACCGCCACTCACCACCCGCCGCCACCACCCACCACCAGCCGCCACCCGCCACCAGCCACCGCCACCCACCACCGCCACCCGCCGCCACCACCCACCACCACCGCCGCCACCACCCATCACCGCCGCCGCCACCACCACCCACCACCACCGCCGCCGCCACCACCCATAACCGCCGCCGCCGCCACCACCTACCACAGCCGCCGCCGACACCACCGCCACCACCCACCACAGCCGCCACCACCACCCACCACCACCACCACCACCCACCACCGCCGCCACCACCAGCCGCCACAAGCCGCCACCGCCCGCCACCGCCCGCCACCGCCCGCCACCGCCCGCCACCAGCCGCCATCACCACTACCACCACCACCAGCCGCCATCACCACCACCACCACCACCAGCCGCCATCACCGCCACCAGCCGCCACCAGCTGCCACCACCACCAGCTGCCACCACCACCACCACCAGCCGCCATCACCGCCACCAGCTGCCACCACCACCAGCCGCCACCACCACCACCACCAGCCGCCACCACCGCCACCACCACCTGCTACCAGCCGCCACCACCGCCCGCTATCAGCCGTCACCGCCCGTTGCCACAGTCGCCACCGCAAGCCGCCACCGCCAGCCCCACCCACCGCCGATCGTCACCACCCACCACAGCCGCCGCCGCCCGCCACCGCCCGCCACCGCCCGCCACCGCCCGCCACCACCCACCACAGCCGCCACCACCCACCACCCGCCGCCACCACCCACCACCACCAGCCGCCGCCGCCACCCACCACCCGCCGCCACCACCCACCACCACCAGCCGCCGCCGCCACCACCACCCACCTCCACCGCCGCCACCACCCACCACCACCAGCCGCCACCACCACCCACCACCACCGCCGCCAACACCACCAACCACCACCCACCACCACCGCCGCCACCACCCACCACCGCCAGCCGCCACCACTCATCACAGACGCCGCCACCCGCCACCGCCCGCCACCACTGCCAGACACAGCCGCCAGTGTCCACCACCGCCGCCACTGTCCGCCACCGACGCCACTGTCCGCCACCGCCGCCACTGTCCGCCACCGCCGCCACTGTCCGCCACTGTCCGCCACCGCCACCACTGTCTGCCACCGCCACCACTGTCCGCCCGCCGCCACCACTGTCCGCCCGCCGCCACCACTGTCCGCCCGCCGCCACCACTGTCCGCCCGCCGCCTCCACTGTCCGCCCGCCGCCGCCACTGTCCGCCCGCCGCCGCCACTGTCCGCCCGCCGCCGCCACTGTCCGCCCGCCGCCACTGTCCACCACCGCCGTTAAAGCCGCCACGGTCCGCCCGCCGCCACTATCCGCCACAGCCGCCACTGTCCGCCCGCCGCCACTGTCCGCTCGCTGCCACTGTCCGCCCGCCACCACTATCCGCCACCGCCGCCACTGTCCTCCCGCCGCCACTGTCCGCCCGCCGCCACTGTCCGCCCATCGCCGCCCTGTCCGCCCGCCGCCATTATCCGCCACCGCCGCCACTGTCCGCCCGCCGCCACTGTCCGCCCGCCGCCACTATCCGCCACCGCCGCCACTGTCCGCCCGACGCCACTGTCCGCCCGCCGCCACTATCTGCCACCGCCGCCACTGTCCGCCCGCCGCCACTGTCCGCCCGCTGCCACTATCCGCCACCGCCACCACTGTCCGCCTCCGCCACCACTGTCTGCCACCGCCACCACTGTCCGCCCGCTGCCACCACTGTCCGCCCGCCGCCACCACTGTCCGCCCGCCGCCGCCACTGTTCGCCCGCCACCGCCACTGTCCGCCCGCCGCCACCACTGTCCGCCCGCCACCTCCACTGTCCACCCGCCGCCACCACTGTCCGCCCGCCGCCGCCACTGTTCGCCCGCCGCCGCCACTGTCCGCCCGCTGCCGCCACTGTCCGCCCGCCGCCGCCACTGTTCGCCCGCCACCGCCACTGTCCGCCCGCCGCCACCACTGTCCGCCCGCCACCTCCACTGTCCACCCGCCGCCACCACTGTCCGCCCGCCGCCGCCACTGTTCGCCCGCCGCCGCCACTGTCCGCCCGCTGCCGCCACTGTCCGCCCGCCGCCGCCACTGTCCGCCCGCCGCCGCCACTGTCCGCCCGCCGCCGCTACTGTCCGCCCGCCGCCACTGTCCACCACCGCCGCCAAAGCCGCCATGGTCCGCCCGCCGCCACTATCCGCCACAGCTGCCACTATCCGCCACCGCCGCCACTGTCCGCCCGCCGCCACTGTCCGCCCGCCGCCACTGTCCGCCCGCTGCCACTATCCGCCACCGCCACCACTGTCTGCCACCGCCACCACTGTCTGCCACCGCCACCACTGTCCGGCCGCCGCCACCACTGTCCGCCCGCTGCCACCACTGTCCGCCCGCTCGCCACCACTGTCCGCCCGCCGCCACCACTGTCCGCCCGCCGCCTCCACTGTCCGCCCGCTGCCACCACTGTCCGCCCGCCGCCACCACTGTCCGCCCGCCGCCGCCACTGTTCGCCCGCCGCCGCCACTGTCCGCCCGCCGCCGCCACTGTCCGCCCGTCGCCGCCACTGTCCGCCCGCCGCCGCCACTGTCCGCCCGCCGCCGCCACTGTCCGCCCGCCGCCACTGTCCACCACCGCCGCCAAAGCCGCCACGGTCCGCCCGCCGCCACTATCCGCCACAGCCGCCACTATCCGCCACCGCCGCCACTGTCCGCCCGCCGCCACTGTCCGCCCGCCGCCACTATCCGCCACCACTGTCTGCCCGCCGCCACTATCCGCCACCGCCGCCACTGTCCGCCCGCCGCCACTGTCCGCCCGCCGCCACTGTCCGCCCGCCGCCACTATCTGCCACCGCCGCCACCGTCCGCCACAGCCGCCACTCTCCGCCGTACAGCCTCCCCTCTCTCCGTTAGTAAATAATTATAATTGTTAGTAAATAATAAAAGAAATATAAATTATTAGATTTTTTTTACCCTTAAATTGGTTTTAATATTTAAATTGAAAATAATAATATAATATAAAATATAATAAAAATAATATAATATAAAATATAATAAAAATAATATAATATAAAATATAATAAAAATAATATAATATAAAATATAATAAAAATAATATAATATAAAATATAATAAAAATAATATAATATAAAATATAATAAAAATAATATAATATAAAATATAATTTAATTTCAAGAAATTTAACTTTAAACACAAAGATGTGAAAAGGGTTCAGATTATTGGCTCAAACCTTTCATAAGAGATTCATATAGGTATTAGAATGGATTATGGATGACTCATGTTAGGAGTGTAAAGTTGCCACAACATCTCAAATTAGTGTTAGATACATATGTCTTGGTTATAAGTTTTGGAAACCTATTTAAGTCCACACACAATATCGTATCTGATACGATAAAACAAACGTTTCCAATACTTTCAAATACTTTCCAGATATGTTGTGGCAACCTAAAATTGTTTGCTGGGAAGCTTCCTAAGGGAAATACCTTGGGACACAGTCCTCAGAGCTAAGTCTGTACAAGATATGATGGATTATGTCACCCAAAAGTGTCAGGAGGCAGTAAGCAGATACATCCCGGCCCAAAAGGAAAAATCCGAGAAACAAAAGAAGAATCCATGGTATAATAGGGCATGTATGGCAGCAAAGAAACTGAACAAAAGGGCATGGAGGAACTTCCGGAATAACAGAACACCAGAAAGAAGAGAGCGATACCAGAGAACCAGGAATGAGTATGTCAGGGTGAGAAGAGAAGCAGAGAAAAGTTATGAAAATGATATAGCAAACAAAGCCAAGACCGAACCAAAGCTACTCCACAGTCACATCAGAAGGAAAACAACAGTGAAAGAACAGGTAGTGAAACTTAGAACAGGCGAGTATAGGTATACAGAGAATGACAAAGAGGTGTGTGATGAACTCAACAAGAGGTTCCAAGAGGTCTTCACAACAGAACAAGGTGAGGTCACTGTGCTAGGAGAAAGGGACGTAAACCAGGCGGCCTTGGAAGAGTTTGAAATTACGAGAGAGGAGGTCAAGAGACACCTGCTGGATCTGGATGTTAGAAAGGCTGTTGGTCCAGACGGGATCTCGCCATGGGTACTGAAATAGTGTGCAGAGGCACTTTGCTTGCCACTCTCTATAGAGTATAGTAGGTCACTGGAGACGGGAGACCTACCAGAAATATGGAAGACGGCGAATGTGGTCCCAATATACAAAAAGGGCGACAGGCAAGAGGCACTGAACTACAGGCCAGTATCCTTGACTTGTATACCATGCAAGGTGATGGAGAAGATCGTGAGAAAAAACCTGGTAGCACATCTGGAGAGAAGGGACTTCGTGACAAATCGACAACATGGGTTCAGGGAGGGTAAATCTTGCCTGACTGGCTTAATATAATTCTATGACCAGGTGACACAGATTAAGGAAGAAAGAGAGGGCTGGGCGGACTGCATTTTCTTGGATTGTCGGAAAGCCTTTGACACAGTACCGTATAAGAGGCTGGCACATAAGCTGGAGAGACAGGCAGGGGAAGCTGGTAACCCAGCAAACAATTTTAGGTTGCCACAACATATCTGGAAAGTATTTGAAAGTATTGGAAACGTTTGTTTTATTGTATCAGATACGATATTGTGTGTGGACTTAAATAGGTTTCCAAAACTTATAACCAAGACATATGTATCTAACACTAATTTGAGATGTTGTGGCAACTTTACACTCCTAACATGAGTCATTCATAATCCATTCATATACCAATATGAATCTCTTATGAAAGGTTTGAGCCAATAATCTGAACCCTTTTCACATCTTTGTGTTTAAAGTTAAATTTCTTGAAATTAAATTATATTTTATATTATATTATTTTTATTATATTTTATATTATATTATTATTTTCAATTTAAATTTTAAAACCAATTTAAGGGTAAAAAAAAATCTAATAATTTATATTTCTTTTATTATTTACTAACAATTATAATTATTTACTAACGGAGAGAGGGGAGGCTGTACGGCGGAGAGTGGCGGCTGTGGCGGACAGTGGCGGTGGTGGCGGATAGTGGCGGCGGGCGGACAGTGGCGGCGGCGGGCGGACAGTGGCGGCGGGCGGACAGTAGCGGCGGTGGCGGATAGTGGCGGCGGGCGGACAGTGGCGGACAGTGGCGGCGGGCGGACAGTGGCGGCGGGCGGACAGTGGCGGTGGGCGGACAGTGGCGGCGGGCGGACAGTGGCGTCGGGCGGACAGTGGCGGCGGTGGCGGATAGTGGCGGCGGGCGGACAGTGGCGGCGGGCGGACAGTGGCGGCGGTGGCGGATAGTGGCGGCTGGCGGACAGGGCGGCGGCCGGCGGACAGTGGCGGCGGGCGGACAGTGGCGGCGGGAGGACAGTGGCGGCGGTGGCGGATAGTGGCGGCGGGCGGACAGTGGCGGCGGGCGGACAGTGGCGGCGGGCGGACAGTGGCAGCTGTGGCGGATAGTGGCGGCGGGCGGACCGTGGCGGCTTTGGCGGCGGTGGTGGACAGTGGCGGCGGGCGGACAGTGGCGGCGGCGGGCGGACAGTGGCGGCGGCGGGCGGACAGTGGCGGCGGCGGGCGGACAGTGGAGGCGGCGGGCGGACAGTGGAGGCGGCGGGCGGACAGTGGAGGCGGCGGGCGGACAGTGGAGGCGGCGGGCGGACAGTGGAGGCGGCAGGCGGACAGTGGAGGCGGCGGGCAGACAGTGGTGGCGGCGGGCGGACAGTGGTGGTGGCGGGCGGACAGTGGTGGCGGCGGGCGGACAGTGGTGGCGGTGGCAGACAGTGGCGGCGGTGGCGGACAGTGACGGCGGTGGCGGACAGTGGCGGCGGTGGCGGACAGTGGCGGCGGTGGCGGACACTGGCGGCTGTGTCTGGCGGTGGTGGCGGGCGGTGGCGGGTGGCGGCGTCTGTGATGAGTGGTGGCGGCTGGCGGTGGTGGGTGGTGGCGGCGGTGGTGGTGGGTGGTGGTGGCGGCGGCGGCTGGTGGTGGTGGTGGCGGTGGTGGTGGGTGGTGGTGGTGGTGATGGGTGGTGGTGGCGGCGGCGGCTGGTGGTGGTGGGTGGTGGCGGCGGTGGTGGTGGGTGGTGGTGGCGGCGGCGGCGGGTGGTGGGTGGCGGCGGCGGCTGGTGGTGGTGGGTGGTGGCGGCGGGTGGTGGTGGGTGGTGGCGGCGGGTGGTGGTGGGTGGTGGCGGCGGGTGGTGGTGGGTGGTGGCGGCGGATGGTGGGTGGTGGCGGCTGTGGTGGGTGGTGGCGGGCGGTGGCGGCTGTGGTGGGTGGTGACGATCGGCGGTGGGGGGGGGCTGGTGGCGGCTGGCGGTGGCGGCTGGCGGTGGCGGCTTGCGGTGGCGACTGTGGCAACGGGCGGTGAGGGCTGATAGCGGGCGGTGGTGGCGGCTGGTGGCAGGTGGTGGTGGCGGTGGTGGCGGCTGGTGGTGGCGGCTGGTGGTGGTGGTGGCAGCTGGTGGCGGTGATGGCGGCTGGTGGTGGTGGCAGCTGGTGGCGGTGATGGCGGCTGGTGGTGGTGGTGGTGGCGGCTGGTGGTGGTGGCAGCTGGTGGTGGTGGCAGCTGGTGGCGGCTGGTGGCGGTGATGGCGGCTGGTGGTGGTGGTGGTGGTGATGGCGGCTGGTGGCGGGCGGTGGCGGGCGGTGGCGGCTTGTGGCGGCTGGTGGTGGCGGCGGTGGTGGGTGGTGGTGGTGGTGGTGGGTGGTGGTGGCGGCTGTGGTGGGTGGTGGCGGTGGTGTCGGCGGCCGCTGTGGTGGGTGGTGGCGGCGGCGGCGGTGATGGGTGGTGGCGGCGGCGGTGGTGGTGGGTGGTGGTGGCGGCGGCGGTGATGGGTGGTGGCGGCGGTGGTGGTGGGTGGTGGTGGCGGCGGCGGCTGGTGGTGGTGGGTGGTGGTGGTGGGTGGTGGTGGTGGGTGGTGGCGGCGGGTGGTGGGTGGCGGTGGCTGGTGGCGGCTGGTGGTGGGTGGTGGCGGCGGGTTGTGAGTGGCGGTGGTGGGTGGCGGTGGCTGGTGGCGGGTGGTGGCGGGTGGCGGGTGGTGGCGGGTGGCGGCTGGTGGTGGGTGGTGGCGGGTGGCGGCTGGTGGTGGGTGGTGGCGGCGGGTGGTGAGTGGCGGTGGTGGGTGGCGGTGGCTGGTGGCGGCTGGTGGTGGGTGGTGGCGGGTGGCGGCTGGTGGTGGGTGGTGGCGGGTGGCGGCTGGTGGTGGCGTGTGGCGGCTGGTGGTGGGTGGTGGCGGGTGGCGGCTGGTGGTGGGTGGTGGCGGGTGGCGGCTGGTGGTGGGTGGCGGCGGGTGGCGGCTGGTGGTGGGTGGTGGCGGGTGGCGGCTGGTGGTGGGTGGTGGCGGCGGGTGGTGAGTGGCGGCTGGTGGTGGGTGGTGGCGGGTGGCGGCTGGTGGTGGGTGGTGGCGGGTGGCGGCTGGTGGTGGCGGGTGGCGGCTGGTGGTGGGTGGTGGCGGGTGGCGGCTGGTGGTGGGTGGTGGCGGGTGGCGGCTGACGGTGGGTGGTGGCGGGTGGCGGCTGGTGGTGGGTGGCGGCTGGTGGTGGGTGGCGGCGGGTGGCGGCTGGTGGTGGGTGGCGGGTGGCGGCGGGTGGTGGGTGGTGGCAGGTGGCGGCTGGTGGTGGGTGGTGGCGGTTGGCGGCTGGTGGTGGGTGGTGGCGGGTGGCGGCTGGTGGTGGGTGGCGGGTGGCGGCGGGTGGCGGCTGGTGGTGGGTGGTGGCAGGTGGCGGCTGGTGGTGGGTGGTGGCAGGTGGCGGGTGGCGGCTGGTGGTGGGTGGCGGCTGGTGGTGGGTGGTGGCTGGTGGCGGGTGGCGGCTAGTGGCGGCTGGTGGCGGCCAGCTGGGACACACCCTTCACCACTGAAGGTCTGAGCGCAACTAACCATATGTCTCTCTCACCCACCAGCCCAGTGTTGCCAGCTCGCGCTCTCAAAATGTTTCCTTCAAAGATTGTATATTATCTTTGAACAACAAGTTTGATTATCAAGGAAATAATGCATATATTATTGTCACATTAATACTGTGCAATATCTTATTACATTCCTGCTAAATAATTATAATTTGAAACAGGACAAAAAATCCAACATATATATAAAAACCAACATTAGAGATCACGAGGCCTAGGCCTCGCCTGTGACCACACATCCTGCCTCCCTGGCCTGCTACTCTCTCACACCTCACACTCTTAACTCTCTCATAATCACTCTCACTCTCTTACTCTGTCACTCTTACTCTCTGTCACTCTTACTCTCTGTCACTCTTACTCTCTGTCACTCTTACTCTCTGTCACTCTTACTCTGTCACTCTTACTCTGTCACTCTTACACTCTGTCACTCTTACTCTCTGTCACTCTTACTCTGTCACTCTTACTCTCTGTCACTCTTACTCTCTGTCACTCTTACTCTCTGTCACTCTTACTCTCTGTCACTCTTACTCTCTGTCACTCTTACTCTCTGTCACTCTTACTCTGTCACTCTTACACTCTGTCACTCTTACTCTCTGTCACTCTTACTGTCTGTCACTCTTACTCTCTGTCACTCTTACTCTGTCACTCTTACTCTCTGTCACTCTTACTCTCTGTCACTCTTACTCTCTGTCACTCATACTCTCTGTCACTCTTACTCTCTGTCACTCTTACTCTGTCACTCTTACTCTCTGTCACTCTTACTCTCTGTCACTCATACTCTCTGTCACTCTTACTCTCTGTCACTCTTACTCTGTCATTCTTACTCACTCTGTCACCCTTACCCATTCATACTCACTCTCTCACTCTTACTCTCATACTCTTACTCTCAATTACTCTTACTCTCAATCACTCCTACTCCCAATCACTCCTACTCCCAATCACTCCTACTCTCAATCACTCCTACTCTCATTCTTACTCTCACTCTTACTCTTACTCCCAATCACTCTTACTCCCAATCACTCTTACTCTCAATCACTCTTACTCTCAATCACTCTTACTCGCATTCTTACTCTCAATCACTCTTATTCTCATTCTTACTCCTACTCCCAATCACTCTTACTCCCAATCACTCTTACTCTCAATCACTCTTACTCCCAATCACTCTTACTCTCAATCACTCTTACTCTCAATCACTCTTACTCTCAATCACTCTTACTCTCATTCTTACTCTTACTCACTCTTACTCTCAATCACTCTTATTCTCATTCTTACTCCTACTCCCAATCACTCTTACTCCCAATCACTCTTACTCTCAATCACTCTTACTCCCAATCACTCTTACTCTCAATCACTCTTACTCTCAATCACTTTTACTCTCAATCACTCTTACTCTCAATCACTCTTACTCTCACTAACTCTCAATCACTCTTACTCTCACTCTAACTCTCAATCACTCTTATGCACTATTACTCACTCTTTCTCTCAGTCATCCTTACTCACTCTCATACTCACTCTTACTCTGTCACTCTTACTCTCTGTCACTCTTACTCTCTGTCACTCTTACTCTCTGTCACTCTTACTCTCTGTCACTCTTACTCTGTCACTCTTACTCTCTGTCACTCTTACTCTCTGTCACTCTTATTCTCTATCACTCTTTCTCTGTCATTCATACTCTGTCACTCTTACTCACTCTCAGTCACCCTTACCCATTCATACTCACTCTCTCACTCTTACTCTCATACTCTTACTCTCAATTACTCTTACTCTCAATCACTCTTACTCCCAATCACTCCTACTCCCAATCACTCCTACTCTCAATCACTCCTACTCTCATTCTTACTCTTACTCTTACTCCCAACCACTCTTACTCTCAATCACTCTTATTCTCATTCTTACTCTTACTCTCACTCTTATTCTTACTCCCAATCACTCTTACTCCTAATCACTCTTACTCTCAATCACTCTTACTCTCAATCACTCTTACTCTCAATCACTCTTACTCTCATTCTTACTCTTACTCACTCTTACTCTCAATCACTCTTATTCTCATTCTTACTCCTACTCTCACTCTAACTCCTACTCCCAATCACTCTTACTCCCAATCACTCTTACTCTCAATCACTCTTACTCCCAATCACTCTTACTCTCAATCACTCTTACTCTCAATCACTCTTACTCTCAATCACTCTTACTCTCAATCACTTTTACTCTCACTAACTCTCAATCACTCTTACTCTCACTCTAACTCTCAATCACTCTTACTCTCATACTCACCCTTACTCTCAATCACTTTACTCTCACTCTTACTCATTCTGTCACCCTTACTCACTCTGTCACTCTTACTCTCAGTCACTCTTACTTATACTCACTCTTACTCACACTTACACACTCTCTGGCACTCTCACTCACCTTCAGTCACTCTTACTCACTCTTACCCACTCTCGCTCACTCTTACTCACTCTAGTTAATAAGAACACGCCAATATAAGACAACAAAACGTTTTCAGATTCTTTCTCACCACTTTCCAGCAACTTTTATAATTTATATAAATTATCTTAGAGAATAATACATAAATTATATATTTAAACATGATATTAGTGTTTAGTGGAATGCATAAGGAGTCAAATTGTGTTAAAAAGAGCGATTTTTAGAAAATTTGGAAAACTATTTTTTTCTGTTCATAGTATAAGTAAGTATAAGTAAGAGTGACTGAGAGTGAGTAAGAGTGACAGAGTGAGTAAGAGTGAGAGTAAGGGTGACAGAATGAGTAACACCACCACCGCCGCCACCACCAGCCGCCACCACCAGCCGCCACTGCCCACCATCACCGCCACCAGCCGCCACCACCACCACCAGCCGCCACCACTGCCACCACCAGCCGCCATCAGCTGCCACCGCCACCAGCCGCCACCGCCCGCCACCAGCTGCCACCACCACTGCCACCACCAGTCGCCACCACCGCCCGCCATCAGCCGCCACCGCCCGTTGCCACAGTCGCCACCGCCAGCTGCCACCGCCACCACCAGAAACCATCACCGCCACCACCAGCCGCCACCGCCGCCACCACCGCCCACCACCAGCTGCCACCGCCACCAGCCGCCACCGCCCGCCATCAGCCGCCACCGCCCGTTGCCACAGTCGCCACCGCCAGCCGCCACCAGCTGCCACCGCCACCACCAGAAACCATCACCGCCACCACCAGCCGCCACCGCCGCCACCACCGCCCACCACCAGCTGCCACCGCCACCAGCCGCCACCGCCCGCCACCACCAGCCGCCACCAGCTGCCACCGACCGCCACCAGCCGCCACCGCCCGCCACCGCCTGCCACCACCAGCCGCCACTGCCCGCCACCAGCCGCCATCACCGCCACCAGCCGCCACCACCGCCACCACCAGCCGCCATCACCGTCACCACCAGCCACCACCAGCCGCCATCGGCTGCCATCGCCACCACCAGTCGCCACCGCCCGCCACCGCCTGCCACCACCAGCCGCCACTGCCCGCCACCAGCCGCCATCACCGCCACCAGCCGCCACCACCGCCACCACCAGCCGCCATCACCGTCACCACCAGCCACCACCAGCCGCCATCAGCTGCCATCGCCACCATCAGCCGCCACCGCCCGCCACCAGCTGCCACCAGCTGCCACCACCGCCCGCCATCAGCCGCCACCGCCCGTTGCCACAGTCGCCACCGCAAGCCGCCACCGCCAGCCGCCACCAGCCACCACCACCGATCGCCACCATCCACCACAGCCGCCACCACCCATCACAGCCGCCGCCGCCCGCCACCGCCCGCCACCACCGCCACTGTCCGTCACCGCCACCACTGTCCGCCCGCCGCCACTGTCCTCCCGCCGCCACTGTCCACCACCGCCGCCACTGTCCGCCCGCTGCCACTGTCCGCCACCGCCAACACTGTCCGCCTGCCGCCACTGTCCGCCACTGCCACCACTGTCCGCCCACCGGCACTGTCCGCCTCCGCCACCGCCACCACTGTCCGCCACCGCCACCACTGTCCGCCCGCCGCCACTGTCCTCCCGCCGCCACTGTCCACCACCGCCGCCACTGTCCGCCACAGCTGCCACTGTCCGCCCGCCGCCACTGTCCGCCACCGCTACCACTGTCCGCCCGCCGCCACTGTCCGCCACTGCCACCACTGTCCGCCACCGCCACCATTGTCTGCCACCGCCACCACTGTCCGCCACCGCCACCACTGTCCGCCACCGCCGCCACTGTCCGCCACCGCCACCACTGTCCGCCACCGCCACCATTGTCCGCCACCGCCACCTCTGTCCACCCGCCGCAAATGTCCGCCACCGCCACCACCGTCCGCCACCGCCACCACTGTCCGCCCGCCGCCACTGTCCGCCACCGCCACCATTGTCCGCCACCACTGTCCGCCCGCCGCAAATGTCCGCCACCGCCGCCACTGTCCGCCACCGCCACCACTGTCTGCCACCGCCACCATTGTCCGCCACCACTGTCCGTCCGCCGCCACTGTCCGCCACCACCACCATTGTCCGCCACCGCCGCCACTGTCCGCCACCGCCACCACTGTCCGCCACCGCCACCATTGTCCGCCACCGCCACCACTGTCCGCCCGCCGCCACTGTCCACCACCGCCACCACTGTCCGCCACAGCCGCCACTGTCCGCCACCGCCACCACTGTCCGCCACCGCCACCACTGTCCACCACCGCCGCCACTGTCCGCCCGCCGCCACTCTCCGCCACCGCCGCTACAGCCGCCACTCTCCGCCGTACAGCCTCCCCTCTCCTCTTCTCTGTCTCACTCTCTTCTTGTTCTGTCTCTATTTTTCTTGTTCTCTCTTTCTTCTTTTCACACTCTTCTCTCTTCCTCTTCTCTCTCTCTTACATTACCTATCTGCATGTCTCTTCTTCTTCTTTTCTCTCTCTCTCCTCTATCTTCTCTCTCCTCTATCTTCTCTCTCCTCTATCTTCTCTCTCCTCTCTCTCTCTCTCTCTCTCTCTCTCTCTCTCTCTCTCTCTCTCTCTCTCTCTCTCTCTCTCTCTCTCTCTCTCTCTCTCTCTCTCTCTCTCTCTCTCTCTCTCTCTCTCTCTCTCTCTCTCACTCTCTCTTTCTCTCTCTATCTTCCCTCTCTCCTCTCTTCTCTCTCTCTCTTCTCTCTCTCTCTCTCTCTCTCTCTCTCTCTCTCTCTCTCTCTCTCTCTCTCTCTCTCTCTCTCTCTCTCTCTCTCTCTCTCTCTCTCTCTCTCTCTCTCTCTCTCTCTCTCTCTCTCTCTATCTTCTCTCTCCTCTCTCTTCTCTCTCTCTCTCCCCTCTCTTTTCTCTATCTCTCTCTCTCTCTCTCTCTCTCTCTCTCTCTCTCTCTCTCTCTCTCTCTCTCTCTCTCTCTCTCTCTCTCTCTCTCTCTCTCTCTCTCTCTCTCTCTCTCTATCTATCTTCTCTCTCCTCTCTCTTCTCTCTCTCTCTCTCCTCTCTTCTCTCTCTCTCTCTCTCTCTCTATTATTTATATATATATATATTGTGACGGTAACGCGTTGGTGTTCGGCTGTTCAAAGCTAGGGGTATGGCCTCGTCACATATTAACAAAAAAAAAATAGAAAATCTGGAACTTCGTCTGTGGTAAGGTAAGGAGAAGACACACAAAACACAAGTAAACTTTAACAATGAAATTTTAATTACGTTAAAGAAAGCAAAACATGAATAAATGGACATACAAATTCGTATAATAAAATCAATCAAAGTAATAAGAATAATCAAATGAAAAAATGAAAAGTTACGTTAAGACAAGTGAGCAACTAACAAGTAAATAGGTGACGGAATATTGGCTTCAAGCTATCACTTCTCTTAGTACACATAAGCCTGGGGCTTAGTCTACCAACGAGACGTGTTAACTTGTCGAAAGCACGGGATATTCTGAAGACTGAGGTCGTGGCGGCCCCAGACATCAAGTAGTATGGTGGGTGGAGTGCATTTGCAGCTGGACCCCGCAGCCAATCAGCGACGAGCAGGCGACAAGACAGGTAGTTTGGCGGTTTGAGGTGGAGCAGGTGTTCCTGGCTGCATACGTTTTGCTCTCTGGCAAACCTTGGAGATGTTGTTGTCGTTGTTGGACATTTCTTCCATAGTAGTTTTATATATTTGTAGCGACGTATTTTTGGAGGGAAGAGCAGGCTCAATCTCTTGAAGGAGATTACCGTCACAACTCTCCCCCGAAGCCTGCGGTTCTGGAAGAAGTACGTCGTTATGTGGTGGAGTAATAGATGGAGTCGCTTCTACTTCATAAACTCTGGAGAGATCATTGGCTAAGATGTTGTCGGAATCTTGGTATAGCGTGTCTCCAGGTTGAATTTCTGCAGTTAGCAAGCCCATAGTAGAAGACGTTGAGATGAGAAGTGGACGTGCTGCAGGAGGTGTAGGGTGGTGTGGTCCGTGTTAATGGTAGACCAAGCACTTTTCAGGTGTGGAGTGAAGTGCTGGAGCTTCAGGATGATGAAGAGTAGCTCCTTGCCAATTGTTCCGTAGTTCCTTGTAGCAGTAGTCGCTGACAGGTGTGTTCTCCTCGCCTCGTTGCTGCATCACGACACCACCAACGTCGGTACCACTGGCGTCGACATGGAGGACGAAGGGCTTATCTGACGAGGTGAGAGTGGAATTAGAATATGACAAAGGAGCACTATTATTATCCTGAAAGTATTTGGGAAGATCATTAAGGATTTCGGAATTAGAAAGCGCCGACTCCTTGTCAGTGCTTTCGGGAGGAGAAGCTGGAAGGTCTCACTGTGGATGTAGGGTTCTGTGAAGGTAGAACAGTTAATCAGGACAGTGGGAGGAGTACCATTATATTGCTTCAGGAGGTTGACGTGGCACAGCTGGGTCTTCCGCCGCCTATCTGGAGTCTCTATTACGTAGTTGTTGTTATTTCTGCACTCTTTGACGCGGTAGGGTCCTGAAAACCTGTTTTGTAAAGGTGAACCTGGGATAGGGAAGTATGCTAGGACGAAGTCTCCCGGCTTGAATTTTCTTACTTTGCTGGTCTGGTCGTAATGAGTCTTCATCCTCTCCTGGGCTTTCAATAGATTATCATGGGCAAAACGGTGGACTCTCTCTAGAATGTGTTGAAGGTTTTGAAGAAACTGGGGCACATTCTGATGCTCACTGAAGGTGGCATCTCTGAGAGAGTCTTTGAAAGCCTTAAGGGGAGTACAGCACTTACGGCCGTAGAGCATCTCATAAGGAGATACTCCTAGGGACTCATTGGGGAGACTTCTGTAAATACACATTATAAGGTCGATTTGCTTATCCCAATCCTTAGAGGTTTCACTACAAAACTTTTTCAAGAGTGCTTTGATAGTCTGATGACTACGTTCAAGAGAACCCTGTGAAGCAGGATGATAGGGGCTGGACAATACCTGTTTGATGTTGAACTCCTCCAGTGTCCTTTTGAAGAGATCACTGGTGAAGTTGGTACCACAGTCGCTCTGAATCTCCCTGGGAAATCCGTATTGAGTGAAGATCTTCAATAGATGTTTTACAACCGTAGCAGCCGTGATGTTCTTCACTGGAACTGCTATGGGAAATCTGGTGGTAGGACACAGGATGGTTAAGATATAGGCGTTACCTGAACTGGTCCGAGGTAAAGGACCAACACAGTCTGTTATGAGTCTGTGGAAAGGTTCTGCAGGCACCTGTATGGGAATCAGTGGCGCTCTGGGAATGGAGATGTTCGGTTTGCCTGCCATCTGACATGTATGACACTGTTTTACGTACTGTTTGACGCTATTTACCATACCTGGCCAGTAGTAGTCTTGACGAATTCCATGGTAAGTCTTGTTGAAGCCGTAGTGGGAGAGTGCTCCGTGGGCCAGGTGTAGAATAGTGGGCCGCAGGCTGGTAGGAATCACAAGTTGTTCGATGTTGGCCCAATCGTCCTCCTCCTTCAGTTTACTGGGTCTATATCTGCGGTAGAGCAAGTCGTTCTCTAGGAAGAACCCAGGAATACTGTCGGGTTGAGTCTCAGCCTGGAAAAACATTGGTGTTAAAGTAAGATCTTCCCTCTGCAACTTACGGAACTCCAACTTGGTCAGATTCGGGGGTAGTTTCTGAGGGTCTTGAGGGACAGCGGTAGCAGTAGAGTCAGCTGGCTGTGGACGTGCGGCTTGTGCACGGGTGGTCACGAGAACCGGAGGAGAAACTTCATCACTCTCTTGAACCTCTGCTGGAACATACGCTAGAATAGGGTTTATTGGCACAGAGTTACACACCTGGGGTTTGTCCATGACGATCAGGTTGGTCGGTTGCAGGTCTTCTGCCAAGTCGTTGCCTAGGAGAAGTTGCACTCCAGGCATGGGAAAAGGCTTTTCCCTGACGGCGACTTGGACTTCTCCGTTCACGTAGGGACAATCCAGGTGGACTCTGGCGAGAGGGTATGGAGTGGTAGCAGTGAGGTCAGTGATGAAGACAGTTTCTCCGGTGTAGACGATGTTGAGCACAGCCGACTTCAAGATGATCGATTGAAGAGCCGCTGTGTCCCTCAAGATCTTCAATTTGAAACGTCCCTCCGGATTGTAACCGTTGGCAGAGACAGTTCCAGTATACAGGTGGTTACTGAAAAGAGAAAGATCATTAACATTAACACCAACATTCATCACAGGCTTACCGGACTTAGGAGGAGTTGGTTTGGGTTTCTGTGGGTCAGTGGTTCCCTTGTATTGAGACTTACCACACTTGTCTATGGTATGTCCATAGAGTCTACAATACTTGCAGTACAATTGCGAGCCAGCTTGATCGGTGCTCACTTTCTCGTAACTGTACCACGACTTCTTACTGGAGGATGGTTCGAGTGTCAGCCGGTGGATGAGGCTGTAAGTGTCAGCCGACTTAGCACACTTCAGGTAGTCGGTTTCTTCTTTATCTGCTAAGTAGAGACGGACAGGAGGCGGCACACGCCTCAAGAATTCTTCAACTAGCATCAGGTTGACGAGTTCTGTAAAAGTAGAGACATGTGCTGCTTCCAGCCATTTCATGAAATATCTCCGTTTTGTGTTAGCAAACTCGAGGAAGGTAGTGGTACTTGCCTTCAGGTGGTCACGGAATTTCCTTCTATAACTTTCTGTAGAGAGGAGGTAGGCGTCCAACACTGCTTGTTTCAGAGTCTGGTAGTCATTCTCAGACGCCAGAGTACTGAGTGTGACTGCAGCTCTACCTGTAAGATGGACTCTGAGAAGTGTGGCCCATTGGTCGACAGGCCAACTAAGTTGATTAGCAAGGGTTTCAAAGGTGGTGAAAAACACATCAACTTCTGCTTCTACAAAGGATGGCATTAACTTACTTGCATGTGATATATTAAAACTGACGGGAAGATTGGCAGTAGCTTGCTGGCGTTGAGCGAGGTGTGAAGTTTCCAACGTGTATTCTCGTTGACGACACTCTAGAGCCACAGTCGCTTGTTGCTTGTCATGTTCACGTTGCATCTCCAACTCGCGTCGTTTTGTTTCAAGCTGTACGCGTTCCCGCTCCTGGAGCATTGCAACCTCACGTTCCTGGAGGGCGAGTTCACGTTCCTTGAGGGCGATTTCACGTTCGTGTTCTTCCCTTCGTATGGCAGCTGCTCGTTCTTGTTGTTCGATGGCTTCCCTTTGCTGCTCGCGTTCAATCTTGGCCAGCTCTATTTTGAGTTTCATCGTTGCCAAATCAGTTTTATCTGCAATATAGTAAGTTTCATGAGTTTCAGAGTCTATCTTACCTTGCTCTAAATAGTGATCCAGCAACAAGTTGTGTAGGTCATTTTTGTTGGCTTGGTAGGGAACTTCTAGTTGATACTCATGTGCAAGAGTTTGTAATTCAGTCCTCTTGGCACGACTTAAAGTCCCTATTTCACCTGCTGGATTTGCACGGAAAGCTTGGAGACGAAACATGGTGAAATTAGCAAATAAATATACACGAATATTCAGTTATAGTGAATGTCAGAAACAGGACAACGTGGCAACTGGTACCTATCCTGTGGGATCTTTAACAATTAAAGTTAAGTACAAGATGTTAAATGATTAATTTAAATCAAGGGCGCAGGAAATCTTGTACCCGGTACTCATGTAAGAGGATAAGGGCAAGAAAATCCTACTAACAAATGAAACAGAGTTTCGAAAACAAATGAAACAGTTAATTGCCTCAAAAGTAAAATTGGTAGTCCAAGGATGTAGGCATACCTTGCCGAGTCTCTATAGGACATAAAGCAAGTTTTTCCTACTTAAATTAATATGATACTTACAGAATTAGCGAACTTTTGTGCTCTGAAAAAGTAAGCTAATTCCCTAGATTGGGTGCACTTGACCCGGGGCAGACCACAGTACCAGGGTACCAATATGATGATCTGTCAAAAATGAGAAATATCCAAGGGACAAAGATGGTAAACACAAGTAATAACACGGAGGGAGAGATGACCAATTAAGAGTATGACTGCGGCCTACAGTCACCATGTAATCCAAAGTTGTCTCACCTTCACCATATGCTACTCTCGTAATGCACAATACACCGCACCATATAGAAAATGAAATTGAATATGAAAAATAGTAAAAGCTACGTTAACAAAGTTAAATACGCTTACCATTAATTACCACTTTGCACCAGTACCTGAGTGAAGCTCCTAGGACAGGCCCCCATATAATATGTGACGGTAACGCGTTGGTGTTCGGCTGTTCAAAGCTAGGGGGTATGGCCTCGTCACATATTAACAAAAAAAAAATAGAAAATCTGGAACTTCGTCTGTGGTAAGGTAAGGAGAAGACACACAAAACACAAGTAAATTTTAACAATGAAATTTTAATTACGTTAAAGAAAGCAAAACATGAATAAATGGACATACAAATTCATATAATAAAATCAATCAAAGTAATAAGAATAATCAAATGAAAAAATGAAAAGTTACGTTAAGACAAGTGAGCAAATAACAAGTAAATAGGTGACGGAATATTGGCTTCAAGCTATCACTTCTCTTAGTACACGTAAGCCTGGGGCTTAGTCTACCAACGAGACGTGTTAACTTGTCGAAAGCACGGGATATTCTGAAGACTGAGGTCGTGGCGGCCCCAGACATCAAGTAGTATAGTGGGTGGAGTGCATTTGCAGCTGGACCCTGCAGCCAATCAGCGACGAGCAGGCAACAAGACAGTTTGGCGGTTTGAGGTGGAGCAGGTGTTCCTGGCTGCATACGTTTTGCTCTCTGGCAAACCTTGGAGATGTTGTTGTCGTTGTTGGACATTTCTTCCATAGTAGTTTTATATATTTGTAGCGATGTATTTTTGGAGGGAAGAGCAGGCTCAATCTCTTGAAGGAGATTACCGTCACAATATATATATATATATATATATATATATATATATATATATATATATATATATATATATATATATATATATATTTATATAGGGCATATGTTTTTGTATTTTTGCTGGTTTGTTAATAAATAATAAAAGAAATATAAATTATTAGATTTTTTTTACCCTTAAATTGGTTTTAATATATAAATTGAAAATAATAATATAATATAAAATAAAATATAATAAAAATAATAATATAATATAAAATAATATAATTTAATTTCAAGAAACTTAACTTTAAACACAAAGATGTGAAAAGGGTTCAGATTATAGGCTCAAACCTTTCATAAGAGATTCATATTGGTATATGAATGGATTATGAATGATTTATGTTAGGATTGTAAAGTTGCCACAACATCTCAAATTAGTGTTAGATACGTAGGTTTTGGTTATAAGTTTTGGAAACCTATTTAAGTCCACACACAAATTCGTATCTGATACGATAAAACAAACGTTTCCAATCCTTTCAAATACTTTCCAGATATGTTTTGGCAACCTTAAATTGTTTGCTGGGAAGGTGCTCCAGTGGATAAGGGAGTACCTAAGCAATAGGAAGCAGAGAGTTACGGTGAGGGGTGAGACCTCCGATTGGCGTGAAGTCACCAGTGGAGTCCCACAGGGCTCTGTACTCGGTCCTATCTTGTTTCTGATATATGTAAATTATCTCCCGGAGGGTATAAATTCATTTCTCTCAATGTTTGCGGACGATGCCAAAATTATGAGAAGGATTAAGACAGAAGAGGACTGTTTGAGGCTTCAAGAAGACCTAGACAAACTGAAGGAATGGTCGAACAAGTGGTTGTTAGAGTTCAACCCAACCAAATGTAATGTAATGAAGATAGGTGTAGGGAGAAGGAGGCCAAATACAAGGTATCATCTGGGAGAGGAAATCCTTCAGGAGTCAGAGAAAGAAAAAGACTTGGGAGTTGATATCACGCCAGCCCTGTCTCCTGCAGCACATATCAAGAGGATAACATTAGCGGCATATGCCAGGCTGGCCAACATACGAATGGCATTAAAAAATTTGTGTAAAGAATCATTCAGAACTTTGTATACCACATATGTCAGGCCAATTCTGGAGTATGCAGCCCCAGCATGGTGTCCATATCTAGTCAAGGATAAGACAAAACTGGAAAAGGTTCAAAGGTTTGCCACCAGACTAGTACCCGAGCTGAGAGGTATGAGCTACGAGGAAACTGCAGGAATTGAACCTCACTTCGCTGCAAGACAGAAGAGTTAGGGGGGAAGACATGATCACTACATTCAAGATTCTCAAGGGAATTGATAGGGTAGATAAAGACAGGCTATTTAACACAAGGGGCACACGCACAAGGGGACACAGGTGGAAACTGAGCGCCCAAATGAGCCACAGAGATATTAGAAAGAACTTTTTTAGTGTCAGAGTGGTTGACAAATGGCATGCATTAGGAAGTGATGTATTCCCAGCAAACACAAATCATCTACACAACGTTCGCCTATCTCTTCCCATAGGTGTGGGAATGATTTGCATTGAGAATGGTGCAGGAGAGCCTTTGAGAAACTTTTACTCAAAAAATCCAAACACAAAGGTTTAATTATAAATTGTTTTTCTACAATTATTTTCTTCCAAATGTAAAACAAATAGTTTTTACATGTTTAAATATAAAATTTATGGTGTTTTTTTGTAAAATTCATTAATAAATTGTGAATGATATATATTGGCTGAGTGAAACCTTTAAAATCCATTTAGTTATAATATGAACAGAAAAAAGTAGTTTTTCAAATTTTCTAAAAATCGCTCTTTTTAACACAATTTGACTCCTTATGCATTCCACTAAACACTAATATCATATTTAAATATATAATTTATGTATTATTCCCTAAGATAATTTATATAAATTATAAAAGTTGCTGGAAAGTGGTGAGAAAGAATCTGAAAACGTTTTGTTGTCTTATATTGGCGTGTTCTTATTAACTAGAGTGAGTAAGAGTGAGCGAGAGTGGGTAAGAGTGAGTAAGAGTGACTGAAGTTGAGTGAGAGTGCCAGGGAGTGTGTAAGTGTGAGTAGGAGTGAATATAAGTAAGAGTGACTGAGAGTGAGTAAGAGTGACAGATTGAGTAAGAGTGAGAGTAAGGGTGACAGAATGAGTAAGAGTGAGAGTAAAGTGATTGAGAGTAAGGGTGAGTATGAGAGTAAGAGTGATTGAGAGTTAGAGTGAGAGTAAGAGTGATTGAGAGTTAGTGAGAGTAAGAGTGATTGAGAGTAAGAGTGATTGAGAGTAAGAGTGATTGAGAGTAAGAGTGATTGAGAGTAAGAGTGATTGGGAGTAAGAGTGATTGAGAGTAAGAGTGATTGGGAGTAAGAGTGATTGGGAGTAGGAGTTAGAGTGAGAGTAGGAGTAAGAATGAGAATAAGAGTGATTGAGAGTAAGAGTGAGTAAGAGTAAGAATGAGAGTAAGAGTGATTGAGAGAAAGAGTGATTGAGAGTAAGAGTGATTGAGAGTAAGAGTGATTGGGAGTAAGAGTGATTGGGAGTAAGAGTAAGAGTGAGAGTAAGAGTAAGAATGAGAGTAGGAGTGATTGAGAGTAGGAGTGATTGGGAGTAGGAGTGATTGGGAGTAAGAGTGATTGAGAGTAAGAGTAATTGAGAGTAAGAGTATGAGAGTAAGAGTGAGAGAGTGAGTATGAATGGGTAAGGGTGACTGAGAGTGAGTAAGAGTGACAGAGTAAGAATGACAGAGTAAGAGTGATAGAGAGTAAGAGTGACAGAGAGTAAGAGTGACAGAGAGTAAGAGTGACAGAGAGTAAGAGTGACAGAGAGTAAGAGTGACAGAGAGTAAGAGTGACAGAGTAAGAGTGAGTATGAGAGTGAGTAAAGATGACTGAGAGAAAGAGTGAGTAATAGTGCGTAAGAGTGATTGAGAGTAAGAGTAATTGAGAGTTAGTGAGAGTAAGAGTGATTGAGAGTAAGAGTGATTGAGAGTAAAAGTGATTGAGAGTAAGAGTGATTGAGAGTAAGAGTGATTGGGAGTAAGAGTGATTGAGAGTAAGAGTGATTGGGAGTAAGAGTGATTGGGAGTAGGAGTAAGAATGAGAATAAGAGTGATTGAGAGTAAGAGTGAGTAAGAGTAAGAATGAGAGTAAGAGTGATTGAGAGTAAGAGTGATTGAGAGTAAGAGTGATTGAGAGTAAGAGTGATTGGGAGTAAGAGTGATTGAGAGTAAGAGTGATTGGGAGTAAGAATGATTGGGAGTAGGAGTAAGAATGAGAATAAGAGTGATTGGGAGTAAGAGTGAGTAGGAGTAAGAATGAGAGTAAGAGTGATTGAGAGTAAGAGTGATTGAGAGTAAGAGTGATTGGGAGTAAGAGTGATTGGGAGTAAGAGTAAGAGTGAGAGTAAGAGTAAGAATGAGAATAAGAGTGATTGAGAGTAAGAGTGATTGGGAGTAAGAGTAAGAATGAGAGTAGGAGTGATTGAGAGTAGGAGTGATTGGGAGTAGGAGTGATTGGGAGTAAGAGTGATTGAGAGTAAGAGTAATTGAGAGTAAGAGTATGAGAGTAAGAGTGAGAGAGTGAGTATGAATGGGTAAGGGTGACTGAGAGTGAGTAAGAGTGACAGAGTAAGAATGACAGAGTAAGAGTGATAGAGAGTAAGAGTGACAGAGAGTAAGAGTGACAGAGAGTAAGAGTGACAGAGAGTAAGAGTGACAGAGAGTAAGAGTGACAGAGAGTAAGAGTGACAGAGTAAGAGTGAGTATGAGAGTGAGTAAGGATGACTGAGAGAAAGAGTGAGTAATAGTGCGTAAGAGTGATTGAGAGTAAGAGTAATTGAGAGTTAGTGAGAGTAAGAGTGATTGAGAGTAAGAGTGATTGAGAGTAAAAGTGATTGAGAGTAAGAGTGATTGAGAGTAAGAGTGATTGGGAGTAAGAGTGATTGAGAGTAAGAGTGATTGGGAGTAAGAGTGATTGGGAGTAGGAGTAAGAATGAGAATAAGAGTGATTGAGTGTAAGAGTGAGTAAGAGTAAGAATGAGAGTAAGAGTGATTGAGAGTAAGAGTGATTGAGAGTAAGAGTGATTGAGAGTAAGAGTGATTGGGAGTAAGAGTGATTGAGAGTAGGAGTGATTGGGAGTAAGAATGATTGGGAGTAGGAGTAAGAATGAGAATAAGAGTGATTGGGAGTAAGAGTGAGTAGGAGTAAGAATGAGAGTAAGAGTGATTGAGAGTACGAGTGATTGAGAGTAAGAGTGATTGGGAGTAAGAGTGATTGGGAGTAAGAGTAAGAGTGAGAGTAAGAGTAAGAATGAGAATAAGAGTGATTGAGAGTAAGAGTGATTGGGAGTAAGAGTAAGAGTAAGAATGAGAGTAGGAGTGATTGAGAGTAGGAGTGATTGGGAGTAGGAGTGATTGGGAGTAAGAGTGATTGAGAGTAAGAGTAATTGAGAGTAAGAGTATGAGAGTAAGAGTGAGAGAGTGAGTATGAATGGGTAAGGGTGACTGAGAGTGAGTAAGAATGACAGAGTAAGAGTGACAGAGAGTAAGAGTGACAGAGAGTAAGAGTGACAGAGAGTAAGAGTGACAGAGAGTAAGAGTGACAGAGTAAGAGTGACAGAGAGTAAGAGTGACAGAGAGTAAGAGTGACAGAGAGTAAGAGTGACAGAGAGTAAGAGTGACAGAGAGTAAGAGTGACAGAGTAAGAGTGACAGAGTAAGAGTGACAGAGAGTAAGAGTGACAGAGAGTAAGAGTGACAGAGAGTAAGAGTGACAGAGTAAGAGTGACAGAGTAAGAGTGACAGAGTAAGAGTGACAGAGTAAGAGTGACAGAGTGTAAGAGTGACAGAGAGTAAGAGTGACAGAGAGTAAGAGTGACAGAGTAAGAGTGACAGAGTAAGAGTGACAGAGAGTAAGAGTGACAGAGTAAGAGAGTGAGAGTGATTATGAGAGAGTTAAGAGTGTGAGGTGTGAGAGAGTAGCAGGCCAGGGAGGCAGGATGTGTGGTCACAGGCGAGGCCTAGGCCTCGTGATCTCTAATGTTGGTTTTTATATATATGTTGGATTTTTTGTCCTGTTTCAAATTATAATTATTTAGCAGGAATGTAATAAGATATTGCACAGTATTAATGTGACAATAATATATGCATTATTTCCTTGATAATCAAACTTGTTGTTCAAAGATAATATACAATCTTTGAAGGAAACATTTTGAGAGCGCGAGCTGGCAACACTGGGCTGGTGGGTGAGAGAGACATATGGTTAGTTGCGCTCAGACCTTCAGTGGTGAAGGGTGTGTCCCAGCTGGCCGCCACCAGCCGCCACCAGCCGCCACCCGCCACCAGCCACCACCCACCACCAGCCGCCACCCACCACCAGCCGCCACCCGCCACCCGCCACCACCCACCACCAGCCGCCACCTGCCACCACCCACCACCAGCCGCCACCCGCCGCCACCCGCCACCCACCACCAGCCGCCACCCGCCGCCACCCGCCACCCACCACCAGCCGCCACCTGCCACCCACCACCAGCCGCCACCCACCACCAGCCGCCACCCGCCACCACCCACCACCAGCCGCCACCACCCGCCACCACCCACCACCAGCCGCCACCCGCCACCACCCACCACCAGCCGACACCCGTTACCACCCACCACCCACCACCAGCCGCCACCCGCCACCAGCCACCGCCACCCACCACCGCCACTCACCACTCGCCGCCACCACCCACCACCCGCCGCCACCCGCTACCCACCACCAGCCGCCACCCGCCACCACCCACCACCAGCCGCCACCCGCCGCCACCCACCACCGCCACTCACCACCCGCCGCCACCACCCACCACCCGCCGCCACCCGCCACCCACCACCAGCCGCCACCCACCACCAGCCGCCACCCGCCACCACCCACCACCAGCCGCCACCACCCGCCACCACCCACCACCAGCCGCCACCCACCAACAGCCGCCACCCGCCACCACCCACCACCCGCCGCCACCCGCCACCCGCCGCCACCCGCCACCCACCACCAGCCGCCACCCGCCACCACCCACCACCACCCACCACCAGCCGCCACCCGCCACCACCCACCACCAGCCGCCACCCGCCACCACCAGCCGCCACCAGCCACCGCCACCCACCACCGCCACTCACCACCCGCCGCCACCACCCACCACCCGCCGCCACCCGCCACCCACCACCAGCCGCCACCACCCACCACCAGCCGCCACCCGCCGGTACCCGCCACCAGCCGCCACCCGCCACCCGCCACCCGCCACCCACCACCAGCCGCCACCCGCCGCCACCCGCCACCCACCACCAGCCGCCACCCACCACCAGCCGCCACCCGCCACCACCCACCACCAGCCGCCACCACCCACCACCAGCCGCCACCCGCCACCACCCACCGCCACCCACCACCGCCACTCACCACCAGCCGCCACCACCCACTACCCGCCGCCACCCGCCACCCACCACCAGCCGCCACCCGCCACCACCCACCACCAGCCGCCACCCGCCACCACCCACCACCAGCCGCCACCCGCCACCACCCGCCACCAGCCGCCACCCGCCACCAGCCACCGCCACCCACCACCGCCACTCACCACCCGCCGCCACCACCCACCACCAGCCGCCACCCGCCACCAGCCACCACCAGCCACCACCGCCACTCACCACCCGCCGCCACCACCCACCACCCGCCGCCACCCGCCACCCACCACCAGCCGCCACCCGCCACCACCCACCACCAGCCACCACCCACCACCAGCCGCCACCCGCCACCACCCGCCACCAGCCGCCACCCGCCACCAGCCACCGCCACCCACCACCGCCACTCACCACCCGCCGCCACCACCCACCACCCGCCGCCACCCGCCACCCACCACCAGCCGCCACCCGCCACCACCCACCACCACCCACCACCAGCCACCACCCGCCACCACCCACCACCAGCCGCCACCCGCCACCACCAGCCGCCACCCGCCACCAGCCACCGCCACCCACCACCGCCACTCACCACCCGCCGCCACCACCCACCACCCGCCGCCACCCGCCACCCACCACCAGCCGCCACCACCCACCACCAGCCGCCACCCGCCGCCACCCGCCACCAGCCGCCACCCGCCACCCGCCACCCGCCACCAACCACCAGCCGCCACCCGCCACCCACCACCAGCCGCCACCCACCACCAGCCGCCACCCGCCACCACCCACCACCAGCCGCCACCACCCACCACCAGCCGCCACTCGCCACCAGCCGCCACCCGCCACCAGCCACCGCCACCCACCACCGCCACTCACCACCCGCCGCCACCACCCACCACCCGCCGCCACCCGCCACCCGCCACCCACCACCAGCCGCCACCCGCCACCACCCACCACCAGCCGCCACCCGCCACCACCCACCACCAGCTGCCACCCGCCACCACCCACCACCAGCCGCCACCCGCCACCACCCGCCACCAGCCGCCACCCGCCACCAGCCACCGCCACCCACCACCGCCACTCACCACCCGCCGCCACCACCCACCACCAGCCGCCACCAGCCACCACCAGCCGCCACCTGCCACCACCCACCACCAGCCGCCACCCGCCGCCACCCGCCACCCACCACCAGCCGCCACCCGCCGCCATCCGCCACCCACCACCAGCCGCCACCCGCCGCCACCCGCCACCCACCACCAGCCGCCACCCACCACCAGCCGCCACCACCCACCACCAGCCGCCACCCGCCACCAGCCACCGCCACCCACCACCGCCACCCGCCGCCACCACCCACCACCACCACCCACCACCACCAGCCGCCGCCGCCACCACCACCCACCACCACCGCCGCCACCACCCATCACCGCCGCCGCCACCACCACCCACCACCACCGCCGCCGCCACCACCCATCACCGCCGCCGCCGCCACCACCCACCACAGCCGCCGCCGACACAACCGCCACCACCCACCACAGCCACCACCACCCACCACCACCGCCGCCACCACCCACCACCACCAGCCGCCGCCGCCACCACCACCCACCACCACCGCCGCCACCACCACCCACCACCGCCGCCACCACCCACCACCACCAGCCGCCGCCGCCACCACCACCCACCACCACCGCCGCCACCACCCACCACCGCCAGCCGCCACCACTCATCACAGACGCCGCCAACCGCCACCGCCCGCCACCACCGCCAGACACAGCCGCCAGTGTCCGCCACCGCCGCCACTGTCCGCCACCGCCGCCACTGTCCGCCACCGCCGCCACTGTCCGCCACCGCCGTCACTGTCCGCCACCGCCGCCACTGTCCGCCACCGCCACCACTGTCTGCCACCGCCACCACTGTCCGCCCGCCGCCACCACTGTCCGCCCGCCGCCGCCACTGTCCGCCCGCCGCCACTATCCGCCACAGCCGCCACTGTCCGCCCGCCGCCACTGTCCGCCCGCCGCCACTGTCCGCCCGCCGCCACTATCCGCCACCGCCGCCACTGTCCGCCCGCCGCCACTATCCGCCACCGCCGCCACTGTCCGCCCGCCGCCACTGTCCGCCCGCCGCCGCCACTGTCCGCCCGCCGCCACTGTCCGCCCGCCGCCACTATCCGCCACCGCCGCCACTGTCCGCCACAGCCGCCACTCTTCGCCGTACAGCCTCCCCTCTCTCCGTTAGTAAATAATTATAATTGTTAGTAAATAATAAAAGAAATATAAATTATTAGATTTTTTTTACCCTTAAATTGGTTTTAATATTTAAATTGAAAATAATAATATAATATAAAATATAATAAAAATAATATAATATAAAATATAATAAAAATAATATAATATAAAATATAATAAAAATAATATAATATAAAATATAATAAAAATAATATAATATAAAATATAACAAAAATAATATAATATAAAATATAATTTAATTTCAAGAAATTTAACTTTAAACACAAAGATGTGAAAAGGGTTCAGATTATTGGCTCAAACCTTTCATAAGAGATTCATATTGGTATATGAATGGATTATGAATGACTCATGTTAGGAGTGTAAAGTTGCCACAACATCTCAAATTAGTGTTAGATACATATGTCTTGGTTATAAGTTTTGGAAACCTATTTAAGTCCACACACAATATCGTATCTGATACGATAAAACAAACGTTTCCAATACTTTCAAATACTTTCCAGATATGTTGTGGCAACCTAAAATTGTTTGCTGGGTGGAGGCTGATTCCATACACAGTTTCAAGTGTAGATATGATAGAGCCCAATAGGCTCAGGAATCTGTACGCCTGTTGATTGACAGTTGAGAGGCGGGACCAAAGAGCCAGAGCTCAACCCCGCAAACACAACTAGGTGAGTACAACTAGGTGAGTACACTGACCTGAGGACCTTCGTGACCCCAGGGGGGTGAGTGACCCCACACACACTGACCTGAGGACCGTCGTGACCCCAGCGGGTGGGTGACCCCACACACAATCTCCTGAGGACCGCCATGACCCATGAGGGTGACCCCACACACACTGACCTGAGGACCGTCGTGACCCCAGCGGGTGATCCCACACACTGACCTGAGTACCGCCGTGACCCCAGCGGGTGAGTGACCCCACACACACTGACCTGAGGACCGTTGTGACCACAGCGGGTGATCCCACACACTGACCTGAGTACCGCCGTGACCCCAGCGGGTGAGTGACCCCACACACACTGACCTGAGGACCGTTGTGACCACAGCGGGTGACCCCACACACACTGACCTGAGGACCGTCGTGTCCTAAGCGGGTGGGTGACCCCACACACTGACCTGAGGAGCATCGTGACCCCACACACTGACCTGAGGATCGCCGTGACCCCAGCGGGTGGGTGACCCCACACATACTGACCTGACGACCGTCGCGACCACAGCGGGTGGGTGACCCCACACACACTGACCTGAGGACCGCCGTGACGCCAGCGGGTGAGTGACCCCACACACACTGACCTGAGGACCGTCGTGACCCCAGCAGGTGACCCCACACAAACTGACCTGAGAACTGTCGTGACCCCTAGCCTGGTGGATAGCGCGCAGGACTCGTAATTCTGTGGCGCGGGTTCGATTCCCGCACGAGGCAGAAACAAATGGGCAAAGTTTCTTTCACCCTGAATGCCCCTGTTACCTAGCAGTAAATAGGTACCTGGGTGTTAGTCATCTGTCACGGGCTGCTTCCTGGGGGTAGAGGCCTGGTCAAGGACCGGGCCGCGGGGACACTAAAGCCCCGAAATCATCTCAATATAACCTCAATATATATAACCTACCCCAGCTGGTGGGTGACCCCACACACATTGACCTGAGGACCGTCGTGACCCCAGCGGGTGACCCACACACACTGACCTGAGGACCGTCGTGACCCCAGCGGGTGGGTGACCCCAAACACACTGACCAGAGGACCGTCGTAACCCAAGCGGGTGGGTGACCCCACACACTGACCTGAGGACCGTCGTGACCCCAGCGGGTGACCCCACACACACTGACCTGAGGACCGTCGTGACCCAATCGGGTGGGTGACCCCACACACTGACCTGAGGACCGTCGTGACCCCAGTGGGTGACCCCACGCACTGATCAGAGGACCGTCGTGACCCCAGCGGGTGGGTGACCCCACAAACTGACTTGTGGATCGTCGTGACACTAGCGGGTGATCCCACACTGATCTGAGGACCGTCGTGACCCCAGCAGCTGACCCCACACACTGACCTGAGGACCGCCGTGACCCCACACACTGACCTGAGGACCGCCATGACCTCAGCTGGTGACCCCACACACTGACCTGAGGACCGCCATGACCCCAGCTGGTGACCCCTCACACTGACCTGAGGACCGCCGTGACCCAACACACTGACCTGAGGACCGTCGTGACCCCAGCGGGTGGGTGACCCCACACACACTGACCTGAGGACCGTCGAGACCACAGCGGGTGACCCAATACTGACCTGAGGACCGCCATGACCCACCCACTGATCACCAACCCACCCCATCACCAGGATCACCCACCCGCTGGGATCACGACAGCGGGACCGTCGTGTAGAGGGAACCACATTCAAAGTGCCCGCCAAGGAGACATTTTACAGTATAGGCAGGGCTGTGCCCTGATTGGTGGACGACGACGGCGCACGGCCTACCCGCGCGGCAGCCCGCGCAGGCCGAGTGGGCCAGATTTGAACTGCATGTGACCCAACGCGGACGACGCCTGCCCGGCACCACTGGCACTTAGGATATGTGCCCATAGGACCCCTAAGAGGCATTGATTCCCTCTGTCCTACCCTTCCTGAGGAGCCTAGACTTGCTCCACCTACCCTACCAGCCCTTCCTCTCCCTACGACGACAGTTCCAGGTGAATTACTGTACTATTGTTGTAACACGTGGGTCACCTCTACATTGGCGCAGTGAGTAAACGTTCCCACGCGGTGATCAAGAGGACCTCGCCAAGATATCTGCATCATCGTTCTGCCGACTTCAGTCAAGACGTCTTAGATAGTGTTCAACGGTTCCAGTCTCGAATTACTGGCTTTGGTTGCACCATAGATGTTCTTCGGTTCGTTGTTCAATAGCGGTGCCCAAGATATTTCAACCCCTGTTTTTTGTGTGCATATGTTTTATTCCACATCTCGTGCAATCCCCCAAGATTCTCCATAAGTTCCAGTTATCAGTGTTTTATACGGATTATTTCTCCGGATTTGTTGCATTTTATTGTCTTGTCCCCCAAGCACCGATTCCCGCGGTCCCCAAGTTCTTTGAAGAAGGGGAGACGAGTACCACCATTCACACGGAATACGGGCCACCGTTCATGAGCATACCCGACCTGTATTGTTTACGAATCCGCTCGCGGAGGATTTCAGGCTGTCGTTCCCGAGCGCATCCGTCTCCAGCGTGTTTACTACAGCGACGCTGGTCCCAGCTCTGCAGGGTGCTTGCTACAGGTCTGTTATTTTCTCATTTCTACTGTTAGCTAGACGTAACCTGTTCTGGGCTTTCTACAGAAGTAACGGCTCAAGGGAAAGAGATACATTAAGTGAGCCAGTGAGTTTGTGTTCATACCAGATTTAAGGTGGATGGTGATCCGCCCTGCACACAGTTCCACACGTTCACCTGAAAAAAGTGTTTTTGAGAACCCTCAGCCCAGTGCTTATGAAAATCAGGCACATTGCTTGTTAAAGTTCCTCAAAGTGCCTGTCATCAGATTTTCCAGTTTTGCAAGTGCAGTAAGTGCCCAGTTTTTGTCTAAGCCTCAAGTGATTTAGGTACCAATTAAGTGTGCAGTGTTTTATGTTGCTTGAAACCCACCTGGCCCCATCATTTACATTATTGACTGTGCAGTGCTTATTTTTCCTTGTGGAACATTTATCTCTATCTCTGAACATTGGAACCTTAAGTGTGGCTATTGGTGTCTGTGTTTTTTTTGTTTTGTTTTTCTGTTTGGGGTGGTATACATGTGAGGTGCCTGGCCCCAGATCTAAGGCTTATTACCAGGTGTGGCACGATATCGGAGCTTTAACTTTCGACACCAGCACAATGGCTCTAATCAAGATAAACTCTGCTTCGGCTGCTGAGCTGCAGCTGCTACCGGGTGTAGGAGATAAATTGGCCGCTCGCATTATCAAGTTTCGGCGTCACCATGTGATCACGGAGGACAACATTTATGATATCAACCGCCTTCGGGCCAAACCCGAGTTGATGGCTGCTATATCGTTTGAGGTGGACCCGTCCCAACAGGGCTCCGGGCCCTTAGGTCAGGGGGCAGGAAGTCGTTCATCGTCCTCGTCCAGCGAAATGGGAACCCGCCACTCCTCTAGGGGTGCCGCCAGCAGCAGCCAACGTGGACGTCGACCTCAGTCACCAGCTTACTCCAGGGCTAGTGGCCAGCAAGGTACTCGGCAGGGGAGCCCCTCCCGCCATCGATCGGCTCGATCAAGGAGACGGACAGCTCGACACTCGTCACACAGCTCTCTGACTTCCGATTCGGATGCCTCTCTATCCCGCAGCAGGCGGACAGGTTATCGCCAACAAAAGGAGACCTTCCGCACACCACCTCGGGCATTGGACTATGACGGGAAGTCAGATTGGGCCACCTTCTACCGCCGCTTCACGTCTTATGCCTCGGAAAAGGACTGGAGCAGGCCTACGTCATTGACACAGTTAGGATGGTGCCTCAAGGGTAAGGCAAGTGATTTTTACAATCGCTTACTGGACAGAGAACCGTCGATCGATTATATTCGCATGATGCATAAGATGATCAAGCGATTTGGCGATAGGGAAGTTCTGGATGTAGCCATGATGAAGTTTAACCAGGCCCAGCAGGAACCAGAAGAGGATATTGCTGATTGGGCAGATAGGGCCCACCACTTGGCTCATCGGGCTTACAAACATTTGCCACGGTGGGAAGTGGAACAAATCGCAGTAATGAGATTTGGCCAGGGATTACAGGATAAGAGTCTGGCAGGATACATTTCCAATGCAAGGAACTCCTCCATGGAGGAGGCTATCGATCGGGCCCAAACCTTCCAGCACAATGCCATAGCGATCCACGGTTCCTCAGGTTCCAAAGGATACGACTCCCATCACCGAGTGCCCCAAGGTCCAGCAGTGCGAGTGAATGCAGTGGGAAGGTACTCCCAGTATGAGCGGCCACCCAGGAGTAATGACGCTTCTCGGCGCTCGACACTCGCCCTCCCCAGCTCCCCAGGCACGTCACCGGCTACCAGCTCTTCAGGTTTTGGAATCAACAGTTGCCGACCATCGAGTGCGGGCTCGCATCCTTTATCTTCCAGGGGCGTGGAGGCGAAGTTGGACACCTTGGTAGCAGGCATCTCAGAGACCAACGGGAGATTGGACCAGGTGTGTGAGAGTTTGAGGCACCTTACAGTTGCTCTTATGTCACCACAGCATCGCCGTAGCCCATCCCCTAGGCGACCTGTTCAGTGCTACAGGTGTGGGAAAGAGGGTCATTTTGCTCGGGACTGTGAGGAATCCGAAAGGGATGAGGAAGCAGTCCGCCAGCACGGGGACACCTCGGGCAACAAGCCACATGTTTCATTTAAGGACCAGAATTCGTCTTTAAACGCTGCCGGGTCGGCTCATTCGGTCTAATTCCGACCCAGTGCATAACAGGCCAAGGAGGGGCATCGGAGCAAGATGCTGACCAGATATTGTCTAGAGGTGTGGAAGACATCTCGGCTCACACTGACAGGGGGGACATGGACATTAGCACATCAGACACATACAACCAACAGAGTTTGGTTATGCTAAGTGAGAACTCGTCAAGTGAGGCTCCTTCAGGAATCCAATGCAGGACAAAAGTGGCAATTCGGGACCATGCCACTACTGAACAAACAGGTCTGGATCAGGAAGCAAAGCAAAATTCTCACAGGAAGTGGGGCCCGTTAAGACACAATGTGGAAAGGAGGGCTCAGAAGAAAATAAAGAATGAACTAGCATTTGGTCAGTTCTTGGAAGGCATAGATCCAATTGCTTTCCCTTGGGATCCTGGGGGTGAGATGTGGGAAGAGGGTTGCTCTGTCAAAGGACTCACATTCAAGGAGCAGCGCTTCGGTGCGAGGAATATTGTTAGGACAGAGTAAATTCCTAAGAGTGAAGCTGAAAAGAAAAAAAAAAAAAAAGGAAAGGGAATAGTGTAGTGTATGCAATGTTGAAACAGTTCGTGTATAGTGCAAAGATAATACGGGTAATAATTGTAATAGGACCCATTCATGAAACCAGACTTTTTTACAAAAAAGACATGTTGTATATAGTGAAACGTTTTCCCTCCAACATACCCATTGTTCTATAGGGACGGGAGGAGTGTAGAGGGAACCACATTCAAAGTGCCCGCCAAGGAGACATTTTACAGTATAGGCAGGGCTGTGCCCTGATTGGTGGACGACGACGGCGCACGGCCTACCCGCGCGGCAGCCCGCGCAGGCCGAGTGGGCCAGATTTGAACTGCATGTGACCCAACGCGGACGACGCCTGCCCGGCACCACTGGCACTTAGGATATGTGCCCATAGGACCCCTAAGAGGCATTGATTCCCTCTGTCCTACCCTTCCTGAGGAGCCTAGACTTGCTCCACCTACCCTACCAGCCCTTCCTCTCCCTACGACGACAGTTCCAGGTGAATTACTGTACTATTGTTGTAACACGTGGGTCACCTCTACATTTACTTTGCACTTTGGTTTACTTAATTTACACTTTGGTCACGACTGACCAAAGTGGGTGACCCCACACACACTGTCCTGAGGTCCGTCGTGACCCCAGCGGGTGACCCCAAACACACTGACCTGAGGACCGTCGTGACCCCAGCGCGTGGGTGACACCACACACACTGACCTGAGGACCGTCGTGACCCCAGCGGGTGGGTGAACCCACACACAGTGACCTGAGGACCGTCGTGAACCCAGCGGGTGACCCCACACACACTGACCAGAGGACCGTCGTGACCCCAGCGGGTGACCCCACACACGCTGACCTGAGGACCGTCGTGAACCCAGTGGGTAGGTGACCCCACACACACGGACCTGAGGACCGTCGTGACCCCAGCGGGTGACCCCACACACACTGACCTGAGGACCGTCGTGACGCCAGTCGGTGGGTGACCCCACACACACACTGACCTGAGGACCTCCGTGACCCCAGCGGGTGGGTGACCCCACACACACTGACCTGAAGACCGTTGTGACCCCAACGGGTGGGTGACCCCACACACACTGACCTGAGGACCGTCGTGACCCCAGCGCGTGACTCCACACACACTGACCTGAGGACCGTCGTGACCCCAGCGGGTGAACCCACACACACTGTTCTGAGGACCGTCGTGACCCCATCGGGTGACCCCACACACACTGACCTGAGGACCGTCGTGACCCCAGCGGGTGACCCCACACACACTCAGCTGAGGACCGTCGTGACCCCAGCGGGTGGGTGACCCCACACACTGACCTGAGGACCGTCGTTACCACAGCGGGTGGGTGAACCCCCACACACTGACCTGACGACCGTCCTGACCCCAGCGGGTGGGTGACGCCACACACACTGACCTGAGGACCGTCGTGACCCCAGCGGGTGGGTGACCTCACACACACTGACCTGAGGACCGTCGTGACCTCAGCGGGAGGGTGACCCCACACACACTGACCTGAGGACCGTCGTGACCCCAGTGGGTGACCCCACACACACTGTCCTGAGGACCGTCGTGACCCCAGCGGGTGACCCCAAACACACTGACCTGAGGACCGTCGTGACCCCAGCGCGTGGGTGACACCACACACACTGACCTGAGGACCGTCGTGACCCCAGCGGATGGGTGAACCCACACACACTGACCTGAGGACCGTCGTGACCCCAGCGGGTGACCCCACACACACTGAACATAGTACCGTCGTGACCCCAGCGAGTGACCCCACACACACTGACCTGAGGACCGTCGTGACCCCAGTGGGTAGGTGACCCCACACACACTGACCTGAGGACCGTCGTGACCCCAGCGGGTGACCCCACACACACTGACTTGAGGACCTTCGTGACCCCAGCGGGTGGGTGACCCCACACACACTGATCTGAGGACCGTTGTGACCCCAGCGGGTGACCCCACACACACTGATCTGAGGGCCGTCGTGACCCCAGCGGGTGGGCGACCCATCACACTGACTTGAAGAAACGCTTGTCCCCAGAGGGTGGGTGACTCCACACACACTGACCTGAGGACGGTCGTGTCCCCAGCGGGTGACTCCACACACACTGATCTGAGGACCGTCGTGACCCCAGCGGGTGGGTGACCCCACACACACTGACCTGAGGACCGTCGTGACCCCAGCGGCTGAACCCACACACACTGTCCTGAGGACCGTCGTGACTCCAGCGGGTGGGTGACCCTACACACACTGACCTGAGGACCGTCGTTACCACAGCGGGTGGGTGACCCCACACACACTGACCTGAGGACCATCGTGACCCCAGCGGGTTAGTGACCCCACACACACTGACCTGAGGACCGTTGTGACCCCAGTGGGTGACCCCACACACACTGATCTGAGGGCCGTCGTGACCCCAGCGGGTGGGTGACCCCACACACACTGACCTTAGGACTGTCGTGACCCCAGCGGGTGGGTGACCCCACACACACTGACCTGAGGACCGTCGTGACCCCAGCGCGTGACCCCACACACACTGACATGAGGACCGTCGTGACCCCAGCGGGTGGGTGACCCCACACCTTGACCTGAGGACTGTCGTGACCCCAGCGGGTAGGTGACCACAAACACACTGACCAGAGGACCGTCGTGACCCCAGCGGGTGACCCCACACACACTGACCTGAGGACCGTCGTGACCCCAGCGGGTGGGTGACCACATACACACTGACCTGAGGACCGTCGTGACCCCAGCGGGTGACCCCACACACACTGTCCTGAGGACCGTCGTGACCCCAGCGGGTGGGTGACCGCACACACACTGACCTAAGGACCGTCGTGACCCCAGCGGGTGACCCCACACACGCTGACCTGAGGACCGTCGTGACCCCAGTGGGTAGGTGACCCCCCACACACTGACCTGAGGACCGTCGTGACCCCAGCGGGTGACCCCACACACACTGACCTGAGGACCGTCGTATCCCCAGTCGGTGGGTGACCCCACACACACTGACCTGAGGACCTTCGTGACCCCAGCGGGTGGGTGACCCCACACACACTGACCTGAGGACCGTTGTGACCCCAGCGGGTGACCCCACACACACTGACCTGAAGGCCGTCATGACCCCAGCGGGTGGGTGACCCCACACACACTGACCTGAGGACCGTCGTGACCTCAGCGGGTGACTTCCCACCTTCTGACCTGAGGACCGTCGTGACCCCAGCGGGTGAACCCACACACACTGTTCTGAGGATCGTAGTGACCCCAGCGGGTGACCCCACACACACTGACCTGAGGACCGTCGTGAGCCCAGCGGTTGACCCCACACACACTCACCTGAGGACCGTCGTGACCCCAGCGGGTGGGTGACCCCACACACTGACCTGAGGACCGTCGTTACCACAGCGGGTGGGTGCACTGACCCCACACACACTGACCTGACGACCGACCTGACCCCAGCGGGTGGGTGACCCCACACACACTGACCTGAGGACCGTCGTGACCCGAGCGGGTGACTCCACACACTGACCTGAGGACCGTCGTGACCCCAGCGGGTGAGTGACCCCACACACATTGACCTGAGGACCGTCGTGACCTCAGCGGGAGGATGACCCCACACACACTGACCTGAGGACCGTCGTGACCCCAGCGGGTTAGGTGACCCCATACACACTGACCTGAGGACCGTCGTGACCCCAGCGGGTTACAGCACACACACTGACCTGAAGACCGTTGTGACCCCAGTGGGTAAGTGACCCCACACACACTGATATGAGGACCGTCGTGATCCCAGCGGGGGACCCCACACACTGAACTGAGCACCGTCGTGACCCCAGTGGGTAAGTGACCCCACGCACACGGACCTGAGGACCGTCGTGACCCAAGCGGGTGACCCCACACACACTGACCTGAGGACCGTCGTGACCCCAGCGTGTGGGTGACCCCACACACACTGTCACTAGGACCGTCGTGACCCCAACGGGTGGGTGACCCCACACATACTGACCTGAGGACCGTCGTGACCCCAGAAGGTGGGTGACCCCACACACACTGACCTGAGGACCGTTGTGACCCCTGTGGGTGGGTGACCCCACACACACTGACCTGAGGACCGTCGTGACCCCAGCGGGTGGGTGACCCCATACACCCTGACTTAGGACCGTCGTAACCCCAGCGGGTGGGTGACCCCACACACACTGACATTAGGACCATCGTGACCCCAGCGGGTGGGTGTCCCCACACACACGGACCTGAGTGACCGTCGTGACCTCAGCAGGTGGATGACCCTACACACACTGACCTGAAGACCGTCGTGACCCTAGAGGGTGACCCCACACACACTGTCCTGAGGACCGTCGTGACCCCAGCGGGTGACCCCATACACACTGACCTGAGGACCGTCGTGACCCCAGCGCGTGGGTGACACAACACACACTGACCTGAGGACCGTCGTGACCCCAGCGGGTGACCCCACACACACTGACCAGAGGACCGTCGTGACCCCAGCGGGAGGGTGACCCCACACGCACTGACCTGAGGACCGTCGTTACCCCAACGGGTGGGTGACCCCCACACACACTGACCTGAGGACCGTCGTGACCCTAGCGGGTGGGTGACCCCACACACACTGATCTGAGGACCGTCGTTACCCCAGCGGGTGACCCCACACACATTGACCTGAGGACCGTCGTGAGACCAGTGGGTAGGTGACCCCACGCACACGGACCTGATGACCATCGTGACCCAAGCGCGTGGGTGACACAACACACACTGACCTGAGGACCGTCGTGACCCCAGCGGGTGGGTGAACCCACACACACTGACCTGAGGACCGTCGTGACCCCAGCGGGTGACCCCACACACACTGAACAGAGGACCGTCGTGACCCCAGCGAGTGACCCCACACACACTGACCTGGGGACCGTCGTGACCCAAGTGGGTAGGTAACCCCACACACACTGACCTGAGGACCGTCGTGACCCCAGCGGGTGACCCCACACACACTGTCCTGAGGACCGTCGTGACCCCAGCGGGTGACCCCATACACACTGACCTGAGGACCGTCGTGACCCCACGCGTGGGTGACACAACACACACTGACCTGAGGACCGTCGTGACCCCAGCGGGTGGGTGAGCCACACACACTGACCTGAGGACCGTCGTGACCCCAGTGGTGGGTGACCCAATACACACAGACCTGAGGACCGTCGTGACCCCAGCGGGTGACCCCACACTGACCTGAAGACTGTCGGGACCCCAGCGGGTGACCCCACACACACTGAACTGAGGACCGTCGTGACCCCAGCGGGTGAACCCACACACACTGACCTGAGGACCATCGTGACCCCAGCAGGTGACCCCACACTCACTGACCAGAGGACCGTCGTGACCCCAGCGGGTGGGTGACCCCCACACACACTGACCTGAGGACCGTCGTGACCCCAGCTAGTGACCCCACACACACTAAACTGAGAACCGTCGTGACCCCAGCGGGTGGCTAACCCCTCGCACACTAACCTAAGGACTGTCGTGACCCCAGCGGGAAGGTGACCCCACACACACCGACCAGAGGACCGTCGTGACCCCAACGGGTGGGTGACCCCACACACACTGACCTGAGAACCGTCGTGACCCCAGCGGGTGACCCCACACACACAATGATCTGAATACCGTCGTGACCCCAGCGGGTGGGTGACCCCACACACACTGACCTGAGGACCGTTGTGACCCCAGCGTGTGACCCAACACACACTGAATTGAGGGCCGTCGTGACCCCAGCAGGTGGGTGACCCAGCACACTGACCTGAAGACCGTCGTGTCCCCAGCGGGTAGGTGACCCCACACACACTGACCTGAGGACCGTCGTGACCCCAGCGGGTGACCCCAGACACACTGACCTGAGGACCGTCGTGACCCAAGCGGGTGACCCTACACACACTGACCTGACGACCGTCGTGACCCCAGCGGGAGGGTGACCCCACTCACACTGACCTGAGGACCTTCGTTACCTCAACGGGTGGGTGACCCCACACACACTGACCTGAGGACCGTCGTGTCCCCAGCGGGTGGGTGACCCCACACACACTGACCTGAGGACCGTCGAGACCCCAGCGGGTGGGTGACCCCATACACACTGACCTGAGGACCGTCGTGACCCCAGCGGGTGACCCCACACTGACCTGAGGACCGTCGTGACCCCAGCGGGTGACCCCACACTGACCTGAGGACCGTCGTGACCCCAGCGGGTGACCCCACACACACTGACCAGAGGACCGTCGTGACCCCAGCGGGTGGGTGACCCCACACGCACTGACCTGAGGACCGTCGTTACCACAACGGGTGGGTGACCCCCACACACACTGACCTGAGGACCGTCGTGACCCTAGCGGGTGGGTGACCCCACACACACTGATCTGAGGACCGTCGTTACCCCAGCGGGTGACCCCACACACATTGACCTGAGGACCGTCGTGAGACCAGTGGGTAGGTGACCCCACGCACACGGACCTGATGACCATCGTGACCCAAGCGGCAGACCCCACACACACTGACCTGAGGACCGTCGTGACCCCAGCGGGTGGGTGACCCAACGCAAACTGACCTGAGGACCGTCGTGACCCCAGTGGGTGGGTGACCCCACACACACTGACCTGAGGACCGTTGTGACCCCTGGGGGTGGGTGACCCCACACACACTGACCTGAGGACCGTCGTGACCCTAAAGGGTGACCCAACACACACTGACCTGAGGACCGTCGTGACCCCAGCGGGTGGGTGACCGCACACACACTGACCTGAGGACCGTCGTGACCCCAGCGAGTGACCCTACACACACTGACCAGACGACCGTCGTGACCCCAGCGGTTGACCCCACACACTCTGACCTGAGGACCGTCGTGGTCCCAGTGGGTAGGTGACCCCACACACACTGACCTGAGGACCGTCGTGACCCCAGTGGGTAGGTGACCCCACAAACACTGACCTGAGGACCTTTGTGACCCCAGCGGGTGGGTGACCCCACACACTCTTACCTGAGGACCGCCGTGACCCCAGTGGGTAGTTGACCCCACAAACACTGACCTCAGGACTGTCGTGACCCCAGCGGGTGACCCCACACACACTGACCTCAGGACCGTCGTGACCCCAGCGGGTGACCCCACACACACTGACCTGAGGACCGTTATGACCCCAGCGGGTGGGTGACCCCACACACACAGACCTGAGGACCGTCATGATCCCAGCGGGTGACCCCACACACACTGACCTGAGGACCGTCGTGACAGCAGCGGGTGGGTGACCCCACACGCACTGAAATGAGGACCGTCGTGACCCCAACGGGTGACCCCACACACTGACCTGAGGACCGTCGTGACCCCAGTGGGTAGGTGACCCCACGCACACGGACCTGAGGACCGTAGTGACCAAAGCGGGTGACCCCACACACACTGACCTGAGGACCGTCGTGACCCCAGCGGGTGGGTGACCCCACACAAACTGACCTGAGGACCGTCGTGACCCCAGCGGGTGGGTGACCCCACACACACTGACCTGAGGACCGTTGTGACACCTGTGGGTGGGTGACCCCACACACACTGACCTGAAGACCGTCGTGACCCCAGCGGGTGGGTGACCCCATACACCCTGACCTAGGACCGTCGTAACCCCAGCGGGTGGGTGACCCCACACACACTGACATTAGTACCGTCGTGACCCCAGCGGGTGGGTGACCCCACACACACTGACCTGAGGACCGTCGTGGCCCCAGTGGGTAGGTGACCCCACACACACGGACCTGAGGACCGTCGTGACCCCAGCGGGTAACCCCACACACACTGACCTGACGGCCGTCGTGACCCCAGTGGGTGGGTGACCCCACACACACTGACCTGAGGACCTTCGTGACCCCAGCGGGTTTGTGACCCCACACACACTGACCTGAGGACCGTGTGACCCTAGAGTGTGACCCCACACACACTGACCTGAGGATGGTCGTGACCCCTGCGGGTGGGTGACCGCACACACACTGACCTGAGGACCGTTGTGACCCCAGTGACTAAGTGACCCCACACACACTGATATGAGGACCTTCGTGATCCCAGCGGGTGACCCCACACACTGACCTGAGGACCGTCGTGACCCCAGTGGGTAAGTGACCCCACGCACACGGACCTGAGGACCGTCGTGACCCAAGCGGGTGACCCCACACACACTGACCTGAGGACCGTCGTGACCCCAGCGTGTGGGTGACCCCACACACACTGACCTGAGGACCGTTGTGACCCCTGTGGGTTGGTGACCCCATACACACTGACCTCAGGACCGTCGTGACCCCTGCGGGTGGGTGACCCCATACACCCTGTCCTAGGACCGTCGTAACCCCAGCGGGTGGGTGACCCCACACACACTGACATTAGGACCGTCGTGACCCCAGCGGGTGGGTGACCCCACATACACTGCCCTGAGTAACCGTCGTGACCTCAGCAGGTGGGTGACCCTACACACACTGACCTGAGGACCGTCGTGACCCTAGAGGGTGACCCCACACACACTGACCTGAGGACCGTCGTGACCCCAGCGGGTGGGTGACCACACACACACTGACCTGAGGACCGTCGTGACCCCAGTGGGTGACCCCACACACACTGTCCTGAGGACCGTCGTGACCCCAGCGGGTGGGTGAACCCACACACACTGACCTGAGGACCGTCGTGACCCCAGCGGGTGACCCCACACACTCTGACCTGAGGACCTTCGTGACCCCAGTGGGTGACCCCACACACACTGTCCTGAGGACCGTCGTGACCCCAGCGGGTGACCCCAAACACACTGACCTGAGGTCCGTCGTGACCCCAGCGCGTGGGTGACACCACACACACTGACCTGAGGACCGTCGTGACCCCAGCGGGTGGGTGAACCCACACACACTGACCTGAGGACCGTCGTGACCCCAGCGGGTGACCCCACACACTCTGAACAGAGAACCGTCGTGACCCCAGCGAGTGACCCCACACACACTGACCTGAGGACCGTCGTGACCCCAGTGGGTAGGTGACCCCACACACACTGACCTGAGGACCGTCGTGACCCCAGCGGGTGACCCCACACACACTGACTTGAGGACCTTCGTGACCCCAGCGGGTGGGTGACCCCACACACACTGACCTGAGGACCGTCGTGACCCCAGCGGCTGAACCAACACACACTGATCTGAGGGCCGTCGTGACCCCAGCGGGTGGGTGACCCAACACACTGACTTGAAGACCGTCTTGTCCCCAGCGGGTGACCCCACACACACTGACCTGAGGACGGTCGTGACCCCAGCGAGTGACCCCACACACTCTTACCTGAGGACCGTCGTGACCCCAGCGGGTGAACCCACACACACTGACCTGAGGACCGGCGTGACTCCAGCTGGTGGGTGACCCCACACACACTGACCTGAGGACCATCGTGACCCCAGCGGGTGGGTGACCCCACACACACTGACCTGAGGACCGTCGTGTCCCCAGCGGGTGACCCAACACACACTGACCTAAGGACCGTCGTGATCCTAGCAGGTGGGAGACCCCAAATACACTGACCTCAGGACCGTCGTGACCTCAGCGGGTGGGTGACCCTACACACACTGACCTGAGGACCGTCGTGACCCCAGCGGGTTAGGTGACCCCACAAACAATGACCTGAGGACCGTCGTGACCCCAACGGGTGACAGCACCCACACTGACCTGAGAACCGTTGTGACCCCAGCGGGTGGGTGACCCCACACACACTGACCTGAGGACCGTCGTGACCCCAGCGGGTGATCCCACACACACTAAAAGGGCATGGAGGAACAAAAGGGCATGGAGGAACTTCTGTAATAACAGAACACCAGAAAGTAGAGAGAGATACCAGAGAACCAGGAACGAGTATGTCAGTGTGAGAAGAGCAGCTGAGAAAAGGTATGAAAATGATATAGCTAATAAAGCCAAGACCGAACCCAAGCTACTACACAGTCAAATCAGGAGGAAGACAACAGTGAAGGAACAGGTGATGAAACTTAGCGTGGGCGAGGACAGGTACACAGAGAATGACAAAGAGGTGTGTGAAGAACTCAACAAAAGGTTCCAGGAGGTCTTTACAATATTACAATAGAACAGGGAGATGTCGCGGCGCTAGAAGAGGTGGCAGCAAACCAGGTGAACTTGGATAGGTTCGAAATTACAAGAGATGAGGTCAAGAAGCACCTATTGGAGCTGGATGTGAGAAAAGCTGTCGGGCCGGATGGAATCTCGCCATGGGTATTGAAAGAGTGTGCAGGAGCACTTTGCCTACCACTCTCCATAGTGTATAGTAGGTCACTGGAAACGGGGGACCTACCAGAAATATGGAAGACTGCTAATGTAGTACCAATATACAAAAAGGGTGACAGACAAGAGGCACTGAACTACAGGCCAGTGTCCTTAACTTGTATACCATGCAAGGTGATGGAAAAGATTGTGAGAAAAAACCTAGTAACACATCTGGAGAGAAGAGACTTCGTGACAACCCATCAACATGGGTTCAGGGAGGGTAAATCTTGCCTTACAGGATTGATAGAATTCTACGATCAGGTGACAAAGATTAAACAAGAAAGAGAAGGGTGGGCGGACTGCATTTTTTTGGACTGTCGGAAAGCCTTTGACACAGTACCCCATAAAAGGTTGATGCATAAGCTAGAGAAACAGGCAGGAGTAACTGGTAGGGCGCTCCAGTGGATAAGGGAGTACCTAAACAATAGGAAGCAGAGAGTTACAGTGAGGGGTGAGACCTCAGACTGGCGTGAAGTCACCAGTGGAGTCCCACAGGGCTCTGTACTTGGACCTATCCTGTTTCTGATATACGTAAATGATCTCCCAGAGGGTATAGACTCATTCCTTTCAAAGTTTGCTGACGACGCCAAAATTATGAGAAGGATTAAGACAGAGGAGGACAGCTTGAGGCTTCAAGAAGACCTAGACAAGCTGCAGGAATGGTCGAACAAATTGCTGTTAGAGTTTAATTCAAGCAAATGTAATGTATTGAAGATAAGGGTAGGAAGCAGGAGACCAGATACAAGGTATCACTTGGGAGATGAAATACTTCAAGAGTCCGAGAGAGAGAAAGACCTGGGGGTTGATATCACGCCAGACCTGTCCCCTGATGCTCATATCAAGAGGATAACATCAGCAGCATATGCCAGGTTGGCCAACATAAGAACGGCCTTTAGAAACTTGTGTAAGGAATCTTTCAGAACATTATATACCACATATGTCAGACCAATCCTGGAGTATGCGGCACCAGCATGGAGTCCATATCTAGTCAAGGATAAGACTAAACTGGAAAAGGTTCAAAGGTTTGCCACCAGACTAGTACCCGAGCTGAGAGGTATGAGCTACGAGGAGAGACTACGGGAATTAAACCTCACTTCGTTGGAAGACAAAAGAGTTAGGGGGGACATGATCACCACATTCAAGATCCTCAAGGGAATTGACAGGGTTGATAAAGACAGGCTGTTTAACACAAGGGGCACACGCACAAGGGGACACAGGTGGAAACTGAGTGCCCAAATGAGCCACAGAGATATTAGAAAGAACTTTTTTAGTGTCAGAGTGGTTGACAAATGGAATGCATTAGGAAGTGATGTGGTGGAGGCTGACTCCATACACAGTTTCAAGTGTAGATATGATAGAGCCCAATAGGCTCAGGAACCTGTACACCTGTTGATTGACAGTTGAGAGGCGGGACCAAAGAGCCAGAGCTCAACCCCCGCAAGCACAACTAGGTGAGTACAACTAGGTGAGTACACTGACCTGAGGACCGTCGTGACTCCAGTGGGTGGGTGACCCGACACACACTGACCTGAGGACTGTCGTGACCCCAGCGGGCGGGTGACCCCACACACACTGACCTGAGGACCGTCGTGACCCCAGCGGGTGACCCCACACACACACTGACCTGAGGACTGTCGTGACCCCAGCGGGTAGGTGACCACATACACACTGACCTGAGGACCGTCGTGACCCCAGCGGGTGACCCCACACACACTGACCTGAGGACCGTCGTGACCCCAGCGGGTGGGTGACCACATACACACTGACCTGAGGACCGTCGTGACCGCAGCGGGTGACCCCACACACACTGTCCTGAGGACCGTCGTGACCCCAGCGGGTGGGTGACCGCACACACACTGACCTAAGGACCATCGTGACCCCAGCGGGTGACCCCACACACGCTGACCTGAGGACCGTCGTGACCCCAGTGGGTAGGTGACCCCACACACGCTGACCTGAGGACCGTTGTGAACCCCGCGGGTGGGTGACCCCACACACACTGATATGAGGACCGTCGTGACCCCAGCGGGTGACCCCACACACTGACCTGAGGACCGACGTGACTCTAGCGGGTGACCCCACACACACTGACCTGAGGACCGTCGTGACCCCAGCAGGTGACCCCACACACACTGACCTGAGGACCGTCGTGACCCCAGCGGGTGGGTGACCACACACACACTGACCTGAGGACTGTCGTGACCCTAGCGGGTGACCCCACACACACTGACCTGAGGACCGTCGTGACCCCAGCGGGTGACCCCACACACACTGACCTGAGGACCATCGTGACCCCAGCGGGTGGGTGACCCCACACACTGACCTGAGGACTGTCGTGACATCAGCGGGTAGGTGACCACATACACACTGACCTGAGGACCGTCGTGACCCCAGCGGGTGACCCCACACACACTGACCTGAGGACCGTCGTGACCCCAGCTGGTGGGTGACCACATACACACTGACCTGAGGACCGTCGTGACCCCAGCGGGTGACCCCACACACACTGTCCTGAGGACCGTCGTGACCTCAGCGGGTGACCCTACACACACTGACCGTAGGATCGTCGTGCCCTCAGCGGGTGGGTGACCCCTCACTGACCTGAGGACTTTCGTGACCCCAGCGGGTGACCCCACACACACTGACCTTAGGACCGTCGTGACCCCAGCGGATGGGTGGCGCCACACACTGACCTGAGTACCGTAGTGACCCCAGCGGGTGGGTGACCACACATACACTGACCTGAGGACTATCGTGACCCCAGCGGGTGACCCCACACACACTGACCTGAGGACCGTCGTGACCCCAGCGGGTGACTCCACACACACTGACCTGAGGACCGTCGTGACCCCAGCGGGTGAACACACACACACTGTTCTGAGGACCGTCGTGACCCCAGCGGGTGACCCCACACACACTGACCTGAGGACCGTCGTGACCCCAGCGGGTGGGTGACCCCACACACTGACCTGAGGACCGTCGTTACCACAGCGGGTGGGTGACCCAACACACACTGACCTGCCCAGCAAACAATTTTAGGTTGCCACAACATATCTGGAAAGTATTTGAAAGTATTGGAAACGTTTGTTTTATCGTATCAGATACGATATTGTGTGTGGACTTAAATAGGTTTCCAAAACTTATAACCAAGACATATGTATCTAACACTAATTTGAGATGTTGTGGCAACTTTACACTCCTAACATGAGTCATTCATAATCCATTCATATACCAATATGAATCTCTTATGAAAGGTTTGAGCCAATAATCTGAACCCTTTTTACAACTTTGTGTGTAAAGTTAAATTTCTTGAAATTAAATTATATTTTATATTATATTATTTTTATTATATTTTATATTATATTATTATTTTCAATTTTAATATTAAAACCAATTGAAGGGTAAAAAAAATCTAATAATTTATATTTCTTTTATTATTTACTAACAATTAAAATTATTTACTAACGGAGAGAAGGGAGGCTGTACGGCGGAGAGTGGCGGCTGTGGCGGACAGTGGCGGCGGTGGCGGATAGTGGCGGCGGGCGGACAGTGGCGGCGGGCGGACAGTGGCGGCGGCGGGCGGACAGTGGCGGCGGCGGGCGGACAGTGGCGGCGGTGGCGGATAGTGGCGGCGGGCGGACAGTGGCGGCGGTGGCGGATAGGGGCGGCGGGCGGACAGTGGCGGATAGTGGCGGCTGTGGCGGATAGTGGCGGCGGGCGGACCGTGGCGGCTTTGGCGGCGGTGGTGGACAGTGGCGGCGGCGGTGGTGGACAGTGGCGGCGGGCGGACAGTGGCGGCGGCGGGCGGACAGTGGCGGCGGCGGGCGGACAGTGGCGGCGGCGGGCGGACGGTGGTGGCGGCGGGCGGACGGTGGTGGCGGCGGGCGGACAGTGGTGGCGGTGGGCGGACCGTGGTGGCGGCGGGCGGACAGTGGTGGCGGTGGCAGACAGTGGTGGCGGTGGCGGACAGTGGCAGCGGGCGGACAGTGGCGGCTGGCGGAAAGTGGCGGCGGTGGCGGACAGTGGCGTCGGGCGGACAGTGGCGGCGGTGGCGGATAGTGGCGGCGGGCGGACAGTGGCGGCGGGCGGACAGTGGCGGCGGTGGCGGATAGTGGCGGCGGGCGGACAGGGCGGCGGCGGGCGGACAGTGGCGGATAGTGGCGGCGGGCGGACAGTGGCGGCGGGCGGACAGTGGCGGCTGTGGCGGATAGTGGCGGCGGGCGGACCGTGGCGGCTTTGGCGGCGGTGGTGGACAGTGGCGGCGGGCGGACAGTGGCGGCGGCGGGCGGACAGTGGCGGCGGCGGGCGGACAGTGGCGGCGGCGGGCGAACAGTGGCGGCGGCGGGCGGACAGTGGCGGCGGCGGGCGGACAGTGGAGGCGGCAGGCGGACAGTGGTGGCGGCGGGCGGACAGTGGTAGCGGCGGGCGGACAGTGGTGGCGGTGGCAGACAGTGGTGGCGGTGGCGGACAGTGACGGCGGTGGCGGACAGTGGCGGCAGTGGCGGACAGTGGCGGCGGTGGCGGACACTGGCGGCTGTGTCTGGCGGTGGTGGCGGGCGGTGGCGGGTGGCGGCGTCTGTGATGAGTAGTGGCGGCTGGCGGTGGTGGGTGGTGGCGGCGGTGGTGGTGGTGGGTGGTGGTGGCGGCGGTGGTGGTGGGTGGTGGTGGCGGCGGCGGCTGGTGGTGGTGGGTGGTGGTGGCGGCGGCGGCGGCTGGTGGTGGTGGGTGGTGGCGGCGGTGGTGGTGGGTGGTGGCGGCGGCGGCTGGTGGTGGTGGTGGGTGGTGGCGGCGGGTGGTGGGTGGCGGCGGCGGCTGGTGGTGGTGGGTGGTGGCGGCGGGTGGTGGGTGGTGGCGGCTGTGGTGGGTGGTGGCGGGCGGTGGCGGGCGGCGGCGGCTGTGGTGGGTGGTGACGATCGGCGGTGGGGGGGCTGGTGGCGGCTGGCGGTGGCGGCTTGCGGTGGCGACTGTGGCAACGGGCGGTGACGGCTGATAGCGGGCGGTGGTGGCGGCTGGTGGCAGGTGGTGGTGGCGGCGGCAGTGATGGGTGGTGGCGGCGGCGGTGGTGGTGGGTGGTGGTGGCGGCGGCGGTGATGGGTGGTGGCGGTGGTGGTGGTGGGTGGTGGTGGCGGCGGCGGCTGGTGGTGGTGGGTGGTGGTGGTGGGTGGTGGCGGCGGGTGGCGGTGGTGGGTGGCGGTGGCTGGTGGCGGGTGGCGGCTGGTGGTGGGTGGTGGCGGCGGGTGGTGAGTGGCGGTGGTGGGTGGTGGTGGCTGGTGGCGGGGGGCGGCTGGTGGCGGGTGGTGGCGGGTGGCGGCTGGTGGTGGGTGGTGGCGGGTGGCGGCTGGTGGCGGGTGGCGGCTGGTGGTGGGTGGCGGCTGGTGGTGGGTGGTGGCGGGTGGCGGCTGGTGGTGTGGTGGCGGGTGGTGAATGGCGGTGGTGGGTGGCGGTGGCTGGTGGCGGGTGGCGGGTGGCGGCTGGTGGTGGGTGGTGGCGGGTGTCGGCTGGTGGTGGGTGGTGGCGGCGGGTGGCGGTGGTGGGTGGCGGTGGCTGGTGGCGGGTGGCGGCTGGTGGTGGATGGTGGCGGCGGGTGGTGAGTGGCGGTGGTGGGTGGCGGTGGTTGGTGGCGGGTGGCGGGTGGTGGCGGGTGGTGGCGGGTGGTGGCGGGTGGCGGCTGGTGGTGGGTGGTGGCGGGTGGCGGCTGGTGGTGGGTGGTGGCGGGTGGCGGCGGGTGGTGAGTGGCGGTGGCGGCTGGTGGTGGGTGGTGGCGGGTGGCGGCTGGTGGTGGGTGGTGGCGGGTGGCGGCGGGTGGTGAGTGGCGGTGGCGGCTGGTGGTGGGTGGTGGCGGGTGGCGGCTGGTGGTGGGTGGTGGCTGGTGGTGGGTGGTGGCGGGTGGCGGCTGTTGGTGGGTGGTGGCGGGTGGCGGCTGGTGGTGGGTGGTGGCGGGTGGCGGCCGGTGGTGGGTGGTGGCAGGTGGCGGCTGGTGGTGGGTGGTGGCGGGTGGCGGGTGGCGGCTGGTGGTGGGTGGCGGCGGGTGGCGGCTGGTGGTGGGTGGCGGGTGGCGGCTGGTGGTGGGTGGCGGCTGGTGGTGGCGGCTGCTGGTGGGCGGCGGGTGGCGGCTGGTGGTGGGTGGCGGGTGGCGGCGGGTGGCGGCCAGCTGGGACACACCCTTCACCAGTGAAGGTCTGAGTACAACTAACCATATGTCACTCTCACCACCAGAACAGTGGTGCCAGCTCGCGCTCTCAAAATGTTTCCTTCAAAGATTGTATATTATCTTTGAACAACAAGTTTGATTATCAAGGAAATAATGCATATATTATTGTCACATTAATACTGTGCAATATCTTATTACATTCCTGCTAAATAATTATAATTTGAAACAGGACAAAAAATCCAACATATATATAAAAACCAACATTAGAGATCACGAGGCCTAGGCCTCGCCTGTGACCACACATCCTGCCTCCCTGGCCTGCTACACTCACACACCTCACACTCTTAACTCTCTCATAATCACTCTCACTCTCTTACTCTGTCACTCTTACTCTCTGTCACTCTTACTCTCTGTCACTCTTACTCTCTGTCACTCTTACTCTCTGTCACTCTTACTCTGTCACTCTTACTCTGTCACTCTTACTCTGTCACTCTTACTCTGTCACTCTTACACTCTGTCACTCTTACTCTGTCACTCTTACTCACTGTCACTCTTACTCTCTATCACTCTTACTCTGTCACTCTTACTCTCTGTCACTCTTACTCTCTGTCACTCTTACTCTGTCACTCTTACTCTGTCACTCTTACTCTGTCACTCTTACTCTGTCACTCTTACACTCTGTCACTCTTACTCTCTGTCACTCTTACTCTGTCACTCTTACTCTCTGTCACTCTTACTCACTGTCACTCTTACTCTCTATCACTCTTACTCTGTCACTCTTACTCTGTCACTCTTAGTCTCTGTCACTCCTACTCTCTGTCACTCTTACTCTCTATCACTCTTACTCTGTCACTCTTACTCTCTGTCACTCTTACTCTCTGTCACTCTTACTCTGTCACTCTTACTCTCTGTCACTCTTACTCTCTGTCACTCTTACTCTCTGTCACTCTTACTCTGTCGCACTCTTACTCTGTCACTCTTACTCTGTCACTCTTACTCTCTGTCACTCTTACTCTCTGTCACTCTTACTCTCTGTCACTCTTACTCTCTGTCACTCTTACTCTCTGTCACTCTTACTCTCTGTCACTCTTACTCTGTCACTCTTACTCTCTGTCACTCTTACTCTGTCATTCTTACTCACTCTGTCACCCTTACCCATTCATACTCACTCTCTCACTCTTACTCTCATACTCTTACTCTCAATTACTCTTACTCTCAATCACTCTTACTCCCAATCACTCCTACTCCCAATCACTCCTACTCTCAATCACTCCTACTCACATTCTTACTCTTACTCTTACTCCCAATCACTCTTACTCTCAATCACTCTTATTCTCATTCTTACTCTTACTCTCACTCTTACTCTTACTCCCAATCACTCTTACTCCCAATCACTCTTACTCTCAATCACTCTTACTCTCAATCACTCTTACTCTCAATCACTCTTACTCTCAATCACTTTTACTCTCAATCACTCTTACTCTCAATCACTCTTACTCCCATTCTTACTCTTGCTCACTCTTACTCTCAATCACTCTTATTCTCATTCTTACTCCTACTCCCAATCACTCTTACTCCCAATCACTCTTACTCTCAATCACTCTTACTCCCAATCACTCTTACTCTCAATCACTCTTACTCTCAATCACTCTTACTCTCAATCACTCTTACTCTCATTCTTACTCTTACTCACTCTTACTCTCAATCACTCTTATTCTCATTCTTACTCCTACTCCCAATCACTCTTACTCCCAATCACTCTTACTCCCAATCACTCTTACTCTCAATCACTCTTACTCCCAATCACTCTTACTCTCAATCACTCTTACTCTCAATCACTTTTACTCTCAATCACTCTTACTCTCAATCACTCTTACTCTCACTAACTCTCAATCACTCTTACTCTCACTCTAACTCTCAATCACTCTTACGCACTATTACTCACTCTTTCTCTCAGTCATCCTTACTCACTCTCATACTCACTCTTACTCTGTCACTCTTACTCTCTGTCACTCTTACTCTCTGTCACTCTTACTCTCTGTCACTCTTACTCTCTGTCACTCTTACTCTCTATCACTCTTACTCTGTCATTCTTACTCTGTCACTCTTACTCACTCTCAGTCACCCTTACCCATTCATACTCACTCTCTCACTCTTACTCTCATATTCTTACTCTCAATTACTCTTACTCTCAATCACTCTTACTCCCAATCACTCCTACTCCCAATCACTCCTACTCTCAATCACTCCTACTCTCATTCTTACTCTTACTCCCAATCACTCTTACTCTCAATCACTCTTATTCTCATTCTTACTCTTACTCTCACTCTTACTCCCAATCACTCTTACTCCCAATCACTCTTACTCTCAATCACTCTTACTCCCAATCACTCTTACTCTCAATCACTCTTACTCTCAATCACTCTTACTCTCAATCACTCTTACTCTCACTAACTCTCAATCACTCTTACTCTCACTCAAACTCTCAATCACTTTACTCTCACTCTTACTCATTCTGTCACCCTTACTCTCACTCTTACTCACTCTCAGTCACTCTTACTTATACTCACTCTTACTCACACTTACACACTCTCTGGCACTCTCACTCACCTTCAGTCACTCTTACTCACTCTTACCCACTCTCGCTCACTCTTACTCACTCTAGTTAATAAGAACACGCCAATATAAGACAACAAAACGTGTTCAGATTCTTTCTCACCACTTTCCAGCAACTTTTATAATTTATATAAATTATCTTAGGGAATAATACATAAATTATATATTTAAACATGATATTAGTGTTTAGTGGAATGCATAAGGAGTCAAATTGTGTTAAAAAGAGCGATTTTTAGAAAATTTGGAAAACTACTTTTTCTGTTCATATTATAACTAAATGGATTTTAAAGGTTTCACTCAGCCAATATATATCATTCACAATTTATTAATGAATTTTACAAAAAAACACCATAAATTTTATATTTAAACATGTAAAAACTATTTGTTTTACATTTGGAAGAAAATAATTGTAGAAAAACAATTTATAATTAAACCTTTGTGTTTGGATTTTTTGAGTAAAAGTTTCTCAAAGGCTCTCCTGCACCATTCTCAATGCAAATCATTCCCACACCTATGGGAAGAGATAGGTGAACGTTGTGTAGATGATTTGTGTTTGCTGGGTGACGACCGTCCTGACCCCAGCGGGTGGGTGACCCCACACACACTGACCTGAGGACCGTCGTGACCCCAGCGGGTGACTCCACACACACTGACCTGAGGACCGTCGTGACCCCAGCGGGTGATCGAGTGACCCCACACACACTGACCTGAGGACCGTCGTGACCTCAGCGGGAGGGTGACCCCACACACACTGACCTGAGGACCGTCGTGACCCCAGCGGGTTAGGTGACCCCATACACACTGACCTGAGGACCGTCGTGACCCCAGCGGGTTACAGCACACACACTGACCTGAAGACCGTTGTGACCCCAGTGGGTAAGTGACCCCACACACACTGATATGAGGACCGTCGACGTGATCCCAGCGGGGGACCCCACACACTGACCTGAGCACCGTCGTGACCCCAGTGGGTAAGTGACCCCACGCACACGGACCTGAGGACCGTCGTGACCCAAGCGGGTGACCCCACACACACTGACCTGAGGACCGTCGTGACCCCAGCGAGTGGGTGACCCCACACACACTGACACTAGGACCGTCGTGACCCCAGCGGGTGGGTGACCCCACACAAACTGACCTGAGGACCGTCGTGACCCCAGAGGGTGGGTGACCCCACACACACTGACCTGAGGACCGTTGTGAACCCTGTGGGTGGGTGACCCCACACACACTGACCTGAGGACCGTCGTGACCCCAGCGGGTGGGTGACCCCATACACCCTGACTTAGGACCGTCGTAACCCCAGCGGGTGGGTGACCCCACACACACTGACATTAGGACCGTCGTGACCCCAGCGGGTGGGTGACCCCACATACACTGACCTGAATGACCGTCGTGACCTCAGCAGGTGGGTGACCATACACACACTGACCTGAGGACCGTCGTGACCCTAGAGGGTGACCCCACACACACTGACCTGAGGACCGTAGTGACCCCAGCGGGTGGGTGACCGCACACACACTGACCTGAGTACCGTCGTGACCCCAGTGGGTGACCCCACATACACTGTCCTGAGGACCGTCGTGACCCCAGCGGGTGACCCCAAACACACTGACCTGAGGACCGTCGTGACCCCAGCGCGTGGGTGACACCACACACACAGACCTGAGGACCGTCGTGACCCCAGCGGGTGGGTGAACCCACACACACTGACCTGAGGACCGTCGTGACCCCAGCGGGTGACCCCACACACACTGAACAGAGGACCGTCGTGACCCCAGCGAGTGACCCCACACACACTGACCTGAGGACCGTCGTGACCCCAGTGGGTAGGTGACCCGACACACACTGAGCTGAGGACCGTCGTGACCCAAGCGGGTGACCCCACACACTGACCTTAGGACCTTCGTGACCCCAGCAGGTGGGTGACCCCACACACACTGACCTGAGGACCGTTGTGACCCCTGCGGGTGACCCCACACACACTGATTGAGGGCCGTCGTGACCCCAGCGGGTGGGTGACCCAACACACTGACTTGAAGACCGTCTTGTCCCCAGAGGGTGGGTGACTCCACACACACTGACCTGAGGACGGTCGTGACCCCAGCGGGTGACTCCACACACACACTGACCTGAGGACCGTCGTTACCACAGCGGGTGGGTGACCCCACAAACACTGACCTGAGGACCATCGTGACCCCAGCGGGTGGGTGACCCCAAACATACTGACCTGAGGACCGTTGTGACCCCAGCGGGTGACCCCACACACACTGATCTGAGGGCCGTCGAGACCCCAGCGGGTGGGTGACCCAACACACTGACTTGAAGACCGTCTTGTCCCCAGAGGGTGGGTGACTCCACACACACTGACCTGAGGACGGTCGTGACCCCAGCGAGTGACCCCACACACTCTGACCTGAGGACCGTCGTGACCACAGCGGGTGAACCCACACACACTGACCTGAGGACCGTCGTTACCACAGCGGGTGGGTGACCGCACACACACTGACCTCAGGACCATCGTGACCCCAGCGGGTGGGTGACCCCACACACACTGACCTGAGGACCGTCGTGTCCCCAGCGCGTGACCCCACACACACTGACCTGAGGACCGTCGTGACTCCAGCGGGTGAGTGACCCCACAAACACTGACCTGAGGACCGTCGTGACCCCAGCGGGTGGGTGACCCCAAACACACTGACCTCAGGACCGTCGTGACCTCAGCGGGTGAGTGACCCCACACACACTGACCTGAGAACCGTCGTGACCCCAGCGGGTTAGGTGACCCCACAAACACTGACCTGAGGACCGTCGTGACCTCAACGGGTGACAGCACCCACACTGACCTAGGAACCGTTGTGACCCCAGCGGGTGGGTGACCCCACACACACTGATATGAGGACCGTCGTGACCCCAGCGGGTGACCCCACACACTGACCTGAGGACCGACGTGACTCTAGCGGGTGACCCCACACACACTGACCTGAGGACCGTCGTGACCCCAGCGGGTGACCCCACACACACTGACCTGAGGACCGTCGTGACCCCAGCGGGTGGGTGACCCCACACACACTGACCTGAGGACTGTCGTGACCCCAGCGGGTGACCCCACACACACTGACCTGAGGACCGTCGTGACCCCAGCGGGTGACCCCACACACACTGACCTGAGGACCATCGTGACCCCAGCGGGTGGGTGACCCCACACACTGACCTGAGGACTGTCGTGACCCCAGCGGGTAGGTGACCACATACACACTGACCTGAGGACCGTCGTGATCCCAGCGGGTGACCCCACACACACTGACCTGAGGACCGTCGTGACCCCAGCTGGTGGGTGACCACATACACACTGACCTGAGGACCGTCGTGACCCCAGCGGGTGACCCCACACACACTGTCCTGAGGACCGTCGAGACCTCAGCGGGTGACCCTACACACACTGACCGTAGGATCGTCGTGCCCTCAGCGGGTGGGTGACCCCACACTGACCTGAGGACTTTCGTGACCCCAGCGGGTGACCCCACACACACTGACCTTAGGACCGTCGTGACCCCAGCGGATGGGTGGCGCCACACACTGACCTGAGTACCGTAGTGACCCCAGCGGGTTGGTGACCACACATACACTGACCTGAGGACTATCGTGACCCCAGCGGGTGACCCCACACACACTGACCTGAGGACCGTCGTGACCCCAGCGGGTGACCCCACACACACTGGCCTGAAGACCGTCGTGACCCCAGCGGGTGACCCCACACACACTGACCTGAGGACCGTCGTTACCTTAGCGGGTGACCCCACACACACACTGACCTGAGGACCGTCGTGATCCCAGCGGGTGGGTGACCCCAAACACACTGACCTGAGGACCGTCGTGACCCCAGCGGGTGACCCTACACACACTGACCTGAGGACCGTCGTGACCCCAGCGGGTGGGTGACCCCACACACACTGACCTGAGGACCGTCATGACCCCAGCGGGTGGGTGACCTCACACACACTGACCTGAGGACCGTCGTGACCCCAGCGGGTGGGTGACCCCACACACACTGTCCTGAGGACCGTCGTGATCTCAGCGGGTGGGTGACCCCACACACACTGACCTGAACACTGTCGTGACCCCAGCGGGTGACCCGACACACAGTGACGTTAGGAACGTCGTGACCCAAGCGGGTGGGTGACCCAACACACACTGACCTGAGGACCGTCGTGACCCCAGCAGGTTGGTGACCCCAGACACACTGACCTGAGAATAGTCGTGACCCAAGCGGGTGGGTGAGACCACACACACAGACCTGAGGACCGTCGTGACCCCAGCTTTTGACCCCACACACACTGACCTGAGGGCTATCGTGACCCCAGCGGGTGGGTGACCCCACACACATTGACCAGAGGACCGTCGTGATCTCAGTGGGTGGGTGACCCCACACACACTGAGCTGACGACTGTCGTAACCCCAGCGGGTGACCCAACACACACTGACCTGAGGACCCTCGTGAACCCAGCTGGTGACCCCACACACACTGACCTAAGGACATTCGTGACCCCACGGGTGGGTGAACCCACACACACTGACATTAGGACCGTCGTCACCACAGCAGGTGAGTGACCCCACACAAACTGACCTGAGGACCGTCGTGACCTCAGCGGGAGGGTGACCCCACACACACTGACCTGAGAACTGTCGTGACCTCAGTGGGTGGGTGACCCCACACACACTAACCTGAGGACTGTCGGGACCTCAGCGGGTGGGTGACCCCACACAAACTGACCTGAGGACCTTCGTGACCCCAGCGGGTAGGTGACCCCAAACACTGACCTGAGTACCGTCGTGACCTCAGCGGGTGGGTGACCGCACACACACTGACCTGAGGACCGTCGTGACCCCAGCGGGTGGGTGACCAAACACACACTGACCTGAGGACCGTCGTGACCCCAGCGGCTGACCCCACACACACTGACCTGAGGACCGTCGTGACCCCAGCGGGTGACCCCACACACACTGTCCTGAGGACCGTCGTGACCCCATCGGGTGGGTGGCCCCACACACACTGACCTGAGGACCGTCGTGACCCCAGCGGGTGACCCCACACACACTGACCGTAGGACCGTCGTGATCCCAGCGGGTGACCCCACGCACACTGATCTTAGGACCGTTGTGACCCCAGTGGGTGGGTGGCCCCACACACTGACCTGAGGACCGTCGTGACCCCAGCGGGTGGGTGACCACACACACACTGACCTGAGGACTATCGTGACCCCAGCGGGTGACCCCACACACACTGACCTGAGGACCGTCGTGACCCCAGCGGGTGACCCCACACACACTGACATGAGGACCGTCGTGACCCCAGCGGGTGACCCCACACACACTGACCTGAGGACCGTCGTGACCTCATCGGGTGATCCCACACACACTGACCTGAGGACCATCGTGCCCCCAGCGGGTTGGTGACCCCACACACACTGACCTAAGGACCATCGTGACCCCAGCGGGAGGGAGACCCCACACACACTGACATTAGGACCGTCGTGACCCCAGCAGGTGGGTGACCCCACACAAACTGACCTGAGGACCGTCGTGACCCCAGCGGGTGACCACATACACACTGACCAGAGGACTGTCGTGACCCCAGCGGGTGGGTGACCCCACACACACTAACCTGAAAACTGTCGTGACCCCATTGGGTGGGTGACCCCACACATACTGACCTGAGGACCGTCGTGAACCCAGCGGGTAGGTGACCCCACACACTGACCTGAGGACCGTTGTGACCCCAGCGGGTGGGTGACCGCACACACACTGACCTGAGGACCGTCGTGACCCCAGCGGGTGGATGACCCCACACACACTGACTTGAGGACCGTCGGGACCCCAGCGGGTGACCCCACACACACTGACCTGAGTACCGTCGTGACCCCAGCGGGTGACCCCACACACACTGTCATGAGGACCGTTGTGACCCCAGCGGGAGTGTGACCCCACACAAACTGACCTGAGGACCGTCGTGACCACAGCGGGTGACCCCACACACACTGACCTGAGGACCGTCGTAACCCCAGCGGGTGGGTGACCCCACACACACTGTCCTGAAGACCATCGTGATCTCAGCGGATGAGTGACCCCACACACACTGACCTGAAGACTGTCGTGACCCCACACACACTGACTTGAGGATCGTCGTGACCCTAGCGGGTGGGTGACCCCCACACACACTGACCTGAGAACCGTCGTGACCCCAGCAGGTGGGTGATCCAACACATACTGACCTGAGGACCGTCGTGACCCCTGTGGGTGGGTGAACCCACACACACTGACCCGAGAACCGTAGTGTCCCCATCGGGTGACCCCACACACACTGTCCTGACGACCGTCGTGACCCCAGCGGGTGGGTGACCCCACACACAATGACCTGAGGACCGTCGTGACCCCAGCGGGTGACCCCACACACACTGTCCTGAGGACCGTCGGGACCCCAGCGGGTGGGTGACCCCACACACACTGACCTGAGGACCGTCGTGACCTCAGCGGGTGGGTGACCCCACACACACTGACCTTAGGACAGTCGTGACCCAAGCGGGTGTGTGACCCCACACACACTGACCTGAAGACTGTCGTGACCCCAGCGGGTGACCCCACACACACTGACCTGAGGACCGTCATGACACCAGCAGGTGACCCCACACACACTGACCTGAGAACCTTCGTGACCCCAGCGGGTGGGTGACCCCACACACACTGACATTAAGACCGTCGTCACCCCTGCGGGTTGGTGACCCCACACAAACTGACCTGAGGACCGTCGTGACCCCAGCGGGTGGGTGACCCCACCCACACTGACATTAGGACCGTTGTGACCCCAGCGGGTGAGTGACCCCACACAAACTGACCAGAGGACCGTCATGACACCAGCAGGTGACCCCACACACACTGACCTGAGAACCTTCGTGACCCCAGCGGGTGGGTGACCCCACACACACTGACATTAAGACCGTCGTCACCCCTGCGGGTTGGTGACCCCACACAAACTGACCTGAGGACCGTCGTGACCCCAGCGGGTGGGTGACCCCACCCACACTGACATTAGGACCGTTGTGACCCCAGCGGGTGAGTGACCCCACACAAACTGACCAGAGGACCGTCGTAACCCCAGCGGGTGGGTGACCCCACACACACTGAGTTGAGGACCGTTGTGACCCCAGTGGGTGTGTGACCCCACACACACTGACCTGAAGACCGTCGTGACCCCAGCGAGTGGGTGATCCCACACACACTGACCTGAGAACCATCGTGACCCCCAGCGGGTTGGTTACCCCATACACCCTGACTTGAGGACCGTCGTGACCCCCACGGGTGACCCCACACACACTGACCCGAGGACCATTGTGAACCCACACACACTAACCTGAGGACTGTCGTGACCCCAACGGGTGGGTGACCCCACACACACTGACATTAGGACCGCAGTGACCCCACATAAACTGACCTAAGGACCGTCGTGACCCCAGCGGGTTGGTGACCCCACACACACTGACCTGAGGACCGTCGTGACCTCAGCAGGTGGGTGACCCCACACACACTGACCTGAGGACCGTCGTGACATCAGCGGGTGACCCCACACACACACTGACCTGAGGATCGTCGTGACCCCAGAGGGTGGGTGACCACACACACACTTACCGGAGGACCGGCGTGACCCCAGCGGGTGACCCCATACACACTGACCTGAGGACCGTCGTGACCCCAGCGGGTGGGTGACCCCACACACACTGACCTGAGGACCGTCCTGACCCCAGCAGGTGGGTGACCTCACACACACTGATCAGAGGACCGTCGTGACCCCTGCGGGTGGGTGACCCCACACACTGACCTGAGGACCGTCGTGACTCCAGCGGGTGGGTGACCCCATAAACTGCCCAGAGAACCGTCGTGACCCCAGCGAGTGGGTGACCCCACACACACTATCCTGAGGACCGTTGTGACCCCAGTGGGTGGGTGACCCCACAAACACTGACCTGAGGACCGTCATGACCCCAGCGGGTGGGTGACCCCACACACACTGACCTGAGGACCGTCGTGACCCCACACACACTGACCTGAGGACCGTCATGACCCCAGCGGGTGGGTGACCCCACACACACTGTCCTGAGGACCGTTGTGACCCCATTGGGTGGGTGACTCCACACACACTGACCTGAGGACCGTCGTGACCCCAGCGGGTGGGTGATCCTACACACACTGACCTCAGGACCATCGGGACCCCAGCAGGTGACCCCACACACACTGTCCTGAGGACCGTCATGACCCTAGCGGGTGGGTGATCCTACACACACTGACCTGAGGACCATCGTAACCCCAGCGGGTGGGTGACCCCACACACACTGACCTGGAGACTGTCGTGACCCCAGCGCGTGACCCCACACACACTGACCTGAGGACCGTCATGACACCAGCGAGTGACCCCACACACACTGACCTGAGGACCTTCGTGACCCCAGCGGGTGGGTGACCCCACACACACTTACATTAGGACCGTCGTCACCCCAGCGGGTTGGTGACCCCACACAAACTGACCTGAGGACCGTCGTGACCCCAGCGGGTGGGTGACCCGACACACACTGACCTGAGGACCGTCGTGACCACAGCGGGTGGGTGACCCCATACACACTGACCTGAGAACCATCGTGACCCCAGCGGGTGGGTGACCCCACACACACTGACATTAGGACCGTCGTCACCCCAGCGGGTTGGTGACCCCACACACACTGACATTTGGACCGTCGTGACCCCAGTGCATGGGTGACCCGACACACACTGACCTGAGGACCGTCGTGACCACAGCGGGTGGGTGACCCCATACACACTGACCTGAGAACCATCGTGACCCTAGCGGGTGGGTGACCCAACACACACTGACTTGAGGACCGTCCTGACCCCAGCGGGTGGGTGACCGCACACACACTGACCTGAGGACCGTCGTGACCCCAGCGGGTGGATGACCCCACACACACTGACTTGAGGACCGTCGGGACCCCAGCGGGTGACCCCACACACACTGACCTGAGTACCGTCGTGACCCCAGCGGGTGACCCCACACACACTGTCATGAGGACCGTTTTGACCCCAGCGGGAGGGTGACCCCACACAATCTGACCTGAAGACCGTCGTGACCCCAGCGGGTGACCCCACACACACTGACCTGAGGACCGTCGTAACCCTAGCGGGTGGGTGACCCCACACACACTGTCCTGAAGACCATCGTGATCTCAGCGGATGAGTGACCCCACACACACTGACCTGAAGACTGTCGTGACCCCACACACACTGACTTGAGGATCGTCGTGACCCTAGCGGGTGGGTGACCCCACACACACTTACCTGAGAACCGTCGTGACCCCAGCAGGTGGGTGATCCAACACATACTGACCTGAGGACCGTCGTGACCCCTGTGGGTGGGTGACCCCACACACACTGACCTGAGAACCGTAGTGTCCCCATCGTGTGACCCCACACACACTGTCCTGACGACCGTCGTGACCCCAGCGGGTGGGTGACTCCACACACACTGACCTGAGGACAGTCGTGACTCCAGCGGGTGACCCCACACACACTGTCCTGAGGACCGTCGTGACCCCAGCGGGTGGGTGACCCCACACACACTGACCTGAGGACCGTCGTGACCTCAGCGGGTGGTTGTCCCCACACACACTGACCTTAGGACAGTCGTGACCCAAGCGGGTGTGTGACCCCACACACACTGACCTGAAGACTGTCGTGACCCCAGCGGGTGACCCCACACACACTGACCTGAGGACCGTCATGACACCAGCAGGTGACCCCACACACACTGACCTGAGAACCTTCGTGACCCCAGCGGGTGGGTGACCCCACACACACTGACATTAAGACCGTCGTCACCCCTGCGGGTTGGTGACCCCACACAAACTGACCTGAGGACCGTCGTGACCCCAGCGGGTGGGTGACCCCACCCACACTGACATTAGGACCGTTGTGACCCCAGCGGGTGAGTGACCCCACACAAACTGACCAGAGGACCGTCGTGACCCCAGCGGGTGGGTGATCCCACACACACTGAGTTGAGGACCGTTGTGACCCCAGTGGGTGTGTGACCCAACACACACTGACCTGAGGACCGTCGTGACCCCAGCGGGTGGGTGACCCCACACACACTGACCTGAGGACCGTCGTGACCTCAGCGGGTGGGTGACCCCACACACACTGACCTTAGGACAGTCGTGACCCAAGCGGGTGTGTGACCCCACACACACTGACCTGAAGACTGTCGTGACCCCAGCGGGTGACCCCACACACACTGACCTGAGGACCGTCATGACACCAGCAGGTGACCCCACACACACTGACCTGAGAACCTTCGTGACCCCAGCGGGTGGGTGACCCCACACACACTGACATTAAGACCGTCGTCACCCCTGCGGGTTGGTGACCCCACACAAACTGACCTGAGGACCGTCGTGACCCCAGCGGGTGGGTGACCCCACCCACACTGACATTAGGACCGTTGTGACCCCAGCGGGTGAGTGACCCCACACAAACTGACCAGAGGACCGTCGTGACCCCAGCGGGTGGGTGACCCCACACACACTGAGTTGAGGACCGTTGTGACCCCAGTGGGTGTGTGACCCAACACACACTGACCTGAGGACCGTCGTGACCCCAGCGGGTGGGTGATCACACACACACTGACCTGAGAACCATCGTGACCCCCAGCGGGTTGGTGACCCCATACACCCTGACTTGAGGACCGTCGTGACCCCCACGGGTGACCCCACACACACTGACCCGAGGACCATCGTGACCCCACACACACTAACCTGAGGACTGTCGTGACCCCAACGGGTGGGTGACCCCACACACACTGACATTAGGACCGCAGTGACCCCACATAAACTGACCTAAGGACCGTCGTGACCCCAGCGGGTGGGTGACCCCACACACACTGACCTGAGGACCGTCGTGACCTCAGCAGGTGGGTGACCCCACACACACTGACCTGAGGACCGTCGTGACATCAGCGGGTGACCCCACACACACACTGACCTGAGGATCGTCGTGACCCCAGAGGGTGGGTGACCACACACACACTGACCAGAGGACCGGCGTGACCCCAGCGGGTGACCCCATACACACTGACCTGAGGACCGTCGTGACCCCAGCGGGTGGGTGACCCCACACACACTGACCTGAGGACCGTCCTGACCCCAGCAGGTGGGTGACCTCACACACACTGATCTGAGGACCGTCGTGACCCCAGCGGGTGAACCCACACACACTGACCAGAGGACCGTCGTGACCCCTGTGGGTGGGTGACCCCACACACTGACCTGAGGACCGTCGTGACTCCAGCGGGTGGGTGACCCCACAAACTGCCCAGAGAACCGTCGTGACCCCAGCGGGTGGGTGACCCCACACACACTGTCCTGAGGACCGTTGTGACCCCAGTGGGTGGGTGACCCCACACACACTGACCTGAGGACCGTCATGACCCCAGCGGGTGGGTGACCCCACACACACTGACCTGAGGACCGTCATGACCCCAGCGGGTGGGTGACCCCACACACACTCTCCTGAAGACCGTTGTGACCCCAGTGGGTGGGTGACTCCACACACACTGACCTGAGGACCGTCGTGACCCCAGCGGGTGGGTGATCCTACACACACTGACCTGAGGACCGTCGTGACCCCAGCAGGTGACCCCACACACACTGTCCTGAGGACCGTCATGACCCTAGCGGGTGGGTGATCCTACACACACTGACCTGAGGACCATCGTAACCCCAGCGGGTGGGTGACCCCACACACACTGACCTGAAGACTGTCGTGACCCCAGCGGGTGACCACACACACACTGACCTGAGGACCGTCATGATACCAGCGAATGACCCCACTCACACTGACCTGAGGACCTTCGTGACCCCAGCGGGTGGGTGACCCCACACACACTGACATTAGGACCGTCGTCACCCCAGCGGGTTGGTGACCCCACACAAACTGACCTGAGGACCGTCGTGACCCCAGCGGGTGGGTGACCCGACACACACTGACCTGAGGACCGTCGTGACCACAGCGGGTGGGTGACCCCATACACACTGACCTGAGAACCATCGTGACCCCAGCGGGTGGGTGACCCCACACACACTGACATTAGGACCGTCGTCACCCCAGAGGGTTGGTGACCCCACACACACTGACATTTGCACCGTTGTGACCCCAGTGCATGGGTGACCCGACACACACTGACCTGAGGACCGTCGTGACCACAGCGGGTGGGTGACCCCATACACACTGACCTGAGAACCATCGTGACCCCAGCGGGTGGGTGACCCAACACACACTGACTTGAGGACCGTCCTGACCCCAGCGAGTGGGTGACCCAATACACCCTGACCTGAGGACCGTCGTGACCCCCACGGGTGACCCCACACACTGACCTGAGGACCATCGTGACCCCAGCAGGTGACCCCACACACACTGACCTGAGGACCGTCGTGACCCCAGCGGGTGGGTGACCCCACACACACTGACATTAATACCGTCGTGACCACAGCGGGTGGGTGACCCCACACAAACTGACCTGAGGACCGTCGGGACCCCAGCGGGTGGGTGACCCCACACACACTGACCTGAGGACCGTCGTGACCCCAGCGGGTGACCTCAACACACACTGGCCTGAGGACCGTCGTGACCCCAGCGGGTGGGTGACCACACACACTGACCTGAGGACCGTCGTGACCCCAGCGGGTGGGTGACCACACACACTGACCTGAGGACCGTCGTGACCCCACACACACTGACCTGAGGACCGTCGTGACCCCAGCGGGTGGGTGACATCACACACACTTACCTGAGGACCGTCGTGACCCCAGCGGGTGACCCCACACACAATGAGCAGAGGACCATCGTGACCCCAGCGGGTGGGTGACCCCACACACACTGACCTGAGGACCGTCCTGACCCCAGCGGGTGGATGACCCCACACACAATGATATGAGGACCGTCGTGACCCCAGCGGGTGACCCCACATACACTGACCAGAGGACCGTCGTGACCCCAACGGGTGGGTGACCCAACACACTGATCTGAGGACCGTCGTGACCCCAGCCAGTGGGTGACCCCACAAGCACTGACCAGAGGACCGTCGTGACCTCAGTGGGTGGGTGACCCCACACACACTGACCTGAGGACCGTCGTGACCCAAGCGGGTGGGTGACCCCACACACACTGACCCGAGAACTGTCGTGACTCCTGTGGGACATTTAGGGCTGGACTCTATTTATTTAATTATTACAGTAATGAAATCAATTACGAAGGACCACCCGCTTTTATAGTAAAGAGGGAAACTAATAAAATGTGATCGTTAGAAATTTCTAGAGGAACCAGTAACTATGGATAAATACTAGAAAATATAATCACTTGAATAATTAATGGGCTGTATATATAATTTAATTGAATCAAAGCCTCAAACACCTACATTGGGGGGTTATTGCTAGAACTTCATATATGTCTAGGAACTAGTGTGGTTCGTACACCAGTTCATTGTGTAATAACCTAATCTTATGACCAATTAGAGAATCAATTTTGGATTTGTCACCATTAAGAATATAGATCATGAATATCAGAAATTAATGATTATAATAAACACGTATTAATTCCAGTGCACAGTAATCAATAATCCAGTACAGATAATTTGAATAATAAAGAAATACAGAAAAGGATCTTAGCTTGAAGATGTTTTCCAAGACATCAGTCATGAATCATCCTCGGAATGTCCGGAATTCTTCACGGAACACTGGGAGATGAATAACACGGGTAAAGTAACAGCTCGGGGAATTCTTCACACACAAGCTGAAAATTAAGATATATTACGTAGCAACATATTAGGCTGCTAAATATCTATATTCAAGAAATTGGGAATGGAGAGTAATAAAATATACTATCATGTGTTTTATTTATGTCGCTCGGCGTGACGACAAGCTACCCTGCTGTATACAATCTCTAATGATGCATCAAAAGGGAATATGTGTACTTAGCTAATAGGGCACTGTATAAGTTGAAGCTTGCCGAAACTCGCGTCCCAGGCTCTAGCGTCACAATGGCGAACACGTGGTGGCTAGCTTGGCCTAGATGTCGACGCGCTTCTCTGGCCGGTCACGATGGATTACGCAGAACAAATTGACAAGTTCTGGGCTGAATGTCAGGTTAATTATTGCTGACGATTCACCACAATGTATCCTATGACACTGACACCAAACGAGTTGCTCAATTCCGCAACAAGTCTTCACACCGCACTCTGGCCCCTTTCCTCTCACTGACGCCTCCACACGTTCTCTCCTTCCCCCGCTCCGCGTCTCGCATTCGTCATGCAAATTATTTACTAAGAATAATATTATTTCTCACAGTTGCGGCTAAAATGCTTGGATAATGAAGGGGTTTATAATTCTAGGGAGCTAAATATTATTATTTGCTCGTTTTACGATGGTAAACAAGCAATGGAGATGAATTAAAATTCTCTCCATGGCATTCACGCGTGACGTTAAATTTATTACCAGATAACAGTTACAGCTAGAAACTCTCGATTTGGCATTGTTTGGGAGTCAGGTTATCGGTAAATAATTATCACACAGAATACTGTTGTTTTTAGAGAATCAAACTCAATTCTCTAACACACTGGATATAAATGTGTTTATTTTGGTAGAATCTGACGCAATACTGGTGTTTGGTTACGTAAGAATTCTAGCATTATTGTACAGATACAATTATTAGTTCATGTGAACTCTACTGTTGGTTAATTTTAGTTACTACAGTAATTAGTAGATTTAAGTAATAATTAATAATAATACGACAGTGTTGTATTAGTGTTGGAAATTTCCAACAACCCCAGCGGGTGGATGACCCCACACACACTGCCCTGAGGACCGTCGTGACCCCATACACCGTGACCTGAGGACCGTCGTGACCCTATACACACTGACCTGAGGACCGTCGTGACCCCAGCGGGTGGGTGACCCCACACACACTGACCAGAGGACTGTCGTGACCCCAGCGGGTGGGTGACCGCACACACACTGACCTGAGGACCGTCGTGACCCCAGCAGGTGGGTGACCCCAAACACACTAACCTGAGGACCGTCGTGTCCCAAGCGGGTGGGTGACCCCACACACACTGCCCTGAGGACCGTCGTGACCCCATACACCGTGACCTGAGGACCGCCGTGACTCCACACACACTGACCTGAGGACCGTCGTGACTCCAGCGGGTGGGTGACCCCACACACTGACCTGAGGACCGTCGTGACCCCAGCGGGTGGGTGACCCCACAAACTGACCTGAGGACCTTCGTGACCCCAGCAGTTGGGTGACTCCACACACATTGACCTGACGACCGTCGTGACCCCAGCGGGTGGGTGACTCCACACACACTGACCTGAGGAAAGTCGTGACCCCAGCGGGTGGGTGACCCCACAAACTGACCTGGAGACCGTCGTGACCCCAACGGGTGGGTGACTCCACACACATTGACCTGAGGACGGTCGTGACCCCAGCGGGTGGGTGACTCCACACACACTGACCTGAGGAAAGTCGTGACCCCAGCGGGTGGGTGACCCCACAAACTGACCTGGAGACCGTCGTGACCCCAACGGGTGGGTGACTCCACACACATTGACCTGAGGACCGTCGTGACCCTAGCGGGTGGTTGACTCCACACACATTGACCTGAGGACCGTCGTGACCCCAGCGGGTGGGTGACCCCACAAACTGACCTGAGGACCGTCGTGACCCCAGCGGGTGGGTGACCCCACACACACTGACCAGAGGACTGTCGTGACCCCAGCGGGTGGGTGACCGCACACACACTGATCTGAGGACCATCGTGACCCCACCGGGGGACCCTACACACACTGACCAGAGGACCGTCGTGACCCCAGCGGGTGCGTGACCCCACAAACTGACCTAAGGACCGTCGTGACCCCAGCGGGTGGGTGACCCCACACACACTGACCAGAGGACCGTCGTGACCCCAGCGGGTGGGTGACCACACACACACTGACCTGAGGACCGTCGTGACCCCAGCGGGTGGGTGACCCCAAACACACTGACCTGAGGACCGTCGTGTCCCCAGCGGGTGGGTGACCCCGCACACACTGACCTGAGGACCGTCGTGACCCCAGCGGGTGACACCACACACACTGACCTGAGGACCGTCGTGACCCAAGCGGGTGACCCCACACACTGACCTACGGACCGTCGTGACCCCAGCGGGTGGGTGACCCCACACACACTGACCTGAGGACCGTTGTGACCTCAGCGGGTGGGTGACCCCACACACACTGACCTGTGGACCGTCGTGACCCCATCGGGTGGTTGACCCCATACACCCTGACCTGAGGACCGTCATGACCCCAGAAGGTGACCCCACACACACTGACCTGAGGACCGTCGTGACCCCAGCGGGTGACCCCACACACACTGGCCTGAGGACCGTCGTGACCCCAGCGGGTGGGTGACCCCACACACACTGACCTGAGGACCGTCGTGACCCCAGCGGGTGAGTGACCCCACACACACTAACCTGAGGACCGTCGTGACCCCAGCGGGGATGGTGACCCCACACACATTGACCTGAGGACCGTCGTGACCCCAGCGGGTGGGTGACCCCACACACACTGATCTGAGGACCATCGTGACCCCACCGGGGGACCCCACACACACTGACCAGAGGACCGTCGTGACCCCAGCGGGTTGGTGACCCCACACACACTGACCAGAGGACAGTCGTGACCCCAGCGGGTGAGTGACCGCACACACACTGACCTGAGGACCGTCGTGACCCCAGCAGGTGGGTGACCACAAACACCCTGACCTGAGGACCGTCGTGACCCCAGCGGGTGGGTGACCCCACACACACTGACCTGAGGACCATCGTGACCCCACCGGGGGACCTCACACACACTGACCAGAGGACCGTCGTGACCCCAGCGGGTGGGTGACCCCACACAAGCTGACCTGAGGACCGTCGTGACCCCAGCGGGTGGGTGACCCCACACTGACCTGAGGATCGTCGTGACCCCAGCGGGTGAGTGACCCCACACACACTAACCTGAGGACCGTCGTTACCCCAGCGGGTGTCCTCACATACTGACCTGAGGACCGTCGTGACCCCAGCGGGTGAGTGACCCACACACACTGATCTGAGGACCATCGTGACCCCACCGGGTGACCCCACACACACTGACCAGAGGACCGTCGTGACCCCAGCAGGTGGGTGACCACAAACACAGTGACCTGAGGACCGTCGTGACCCCAGCGGGTGGGTGACCCCACACACACTGACCTGAGGACCGTCGTGACCCCAGGGGGTGACCCCGCACACACTGACCTGAGGACCGTCGTGACCCAAGCGGGTGACCCCACACACTGAACTGAGGACCGTCGTGACCCCAGCGGGTGGGTGACCCCACACACACTGACCTGAGGACCGTTGTGACCTCAGCGGGGGTGGGTGACCCCACACACACTGACCCGAGAACCGTCGTGACCCCAGCGGGTGGGTGACCCCATACACCCTGACCTGAGGACCGTCATAACCCCAGAGGCAGACCCCACACACACTGGCCAGAGGACCGTCTTGACCCCACGGGTGACCCCACACTCACTGAATTGAGGACCGTCGTGACCCCAGCGGGTGACCCCTCACACACTGACCTGAGAAGCGTCGTGACCCCAGTGGGTGGGTGACCCCACACACACTAACCTGAGGAAGATCGTGACCCCAGCGGGTGGGTGACCCCCACACACACTGACCTGAGGACTGTCGTGACCCCAGCGGGTGGGTGACACCACACACTAACCTGAGGACCATCGTGACCCCACCGGGGGAACCCACACACACTGACCAGAGGACCGTCGTGACCCCTGCGGGTGGGTGACCCCACACAAGCTGACCTGAGGACCGTCGTGACCCCAGCGGGTGGGTGACCCCACACTGACCTGAGGATCGTCGTGACCCCAGCAGGTGAGTGACCCCCCACACACACTAACCTGAGGACCGTCGTTACCCCAGCGGGTGTCCTCACATACTGACCTGAGGACCGTCGTGACCCCAGCGGGTGGGTGACCCCACACACACTGATCTGAGGACCATCGTGACCCCACCGGGGGACCCCACACATACTGACCAGAGGACCGTCGTTACCCCAGCGGGTGGGTGACCCCACAAACTGACCTGAGGACCGTCGTGACCCCAGCGGGTGGGTGACCCCACACACACTGACCAGAGGACCGTCGTGACCCCAGCTGGTGAGTGACCGCACACACACTGACCTGAGGACCGTCGTGACCCCAGCAGGTGAGTGACCACAAACACAGTGACCTGAGGACCGTCGTGACCCCAGCGGGTGGGTGACCCCACACACACTGACCTGAGGACCGTCGTGACCCCAGGGGGTGACCCCACACACACTGACCTGAGGACCGTCGTGACCCAAGCGGGTGACCCCACACACTGAACTGAGGACAGTCGTGACCCCAGAGGGTGGGTGACCCCATACACACTGACCTGAGGACCGTTGTGACCTCAGCGTGTGGGTGACCCCACACACACTGACCTGAGGACCGTCGTGACCCCAGCGGGTGGGTGACCCCATACACCCTGACCTGAGGACCGTCATAACCCCAGAGGGTGACCCCACACACACTGGCCAGAGGACCGTCTTGACCCCACGGGTGACCCCACACGCACTGAATTGAGGACCGTCGTGACCCCAGCGGGTGACCCCTCACACACTGACCTGAGAAGCGTCGTGACCCCAGTGGGTGGGTGACCCCACACACACTAACCTGAGGAAGATCGTGAACCCAGCGGGTGGGTGACCCCCACACACACTGACCTGAGGACTGTCGTGACCCCAGCGGGTGGGTGACACCACACACTGACCTGAGGACCGTCGTGACCCCAGCGGGTGGGTGACCCCACACACACTAACCTGAGGACAGTCGTGACATCAGCGGGGACCCCACATACTGAACTGAGGACCGTCCTGACCCCAGCGGGTGTCCCCACATACTGACCTGAGGACCGTCGTGACCCCAGCGGGTGACCCCCCACACTGACCTGAGGAACGTCGTGACCCCACACTGACCTGAGGACCGTCGTGACCCCAGCGGGTGACCCCACACACTGACCTGAGGACCTACGTGACCCAAGCGGGTGACCCCACACACTGACCTGAGGACCGTCGTGACCCCAGCAGTTGGGTGACCCCACACACACTGACCTGAGAACCGTTGTGACCTCATTGGGTGGGTGACCCCACACACACTGACCTGAGGACCGTCGTGACCCCATCGGGTGGTTGACCCCATACACCCTGACCTAAGGACCGTCATGACCCCAGAAGGTGACCCCACACACTGACCTGAGGACCGTCGTGACCCCAGCGGGTGACCCCACACACACTGGCCTGAGGACCGTCGTGACCCCAGCGGGTGGGTGACCCCACATACACTGACATGAGGACCGTCGTGACCCCAGCTGGTGGGTGACCCCACACTGACCTGAGGACCGTCGTGACCCCAGCGGGTGAGTGACCCCACCCACACTAACCTGAGGACCGTCGTGACCCCACCGGGGGACCCCACACACACTGACCAGAGGACCGTCGTGATCCAGCGGGTGAGTGACCCCACAAACTGACCTGAGGACCGTCGTGACCCCTGCGGGTGGGTGACCCCACACACACTGACCAGAGAACCGTCGTGACCCCAGCGGGTGAGTGACCGCACACACACTGACCTGAGGACCGTCGTGACCCCAGCAGGTGGGTGACCACAAACACACTGACCTGAGGACCGCCGTGACCCCAGCGGGTGGGTGACCCCACACACACTGACCTGAGGACCGTTGTGACCGCAGCGGGTGGGTGACCCCACACACACTGACCTGAGGACCGTCGTGACCCCAGTGGGTGGGTGACCCCATACACCATGACCTGAGGACCGTCATGACCCCAGAGGGTGACCCCACACACACTGGCCAGAGGACTGTCTTGACCCCACGGGTGACCCCACACACACTGACCTGAGGACCGTCGTGACCCCAGCGGGTGACCCCACACACACTGGCCTGAGGACCGTCGTGACCCCAGCGGGTGGGTGACCCCACACACACTGACCTGAGGACCGTCGTGACCCCAGCGGGTGGGTGACCCCACACTGACCTGAGGACCGTCGTGACCTCAGCGGGTGAGTGACCCCACACACACTAACCTGAGGACCATCGTGACCCCAGCGGGTGGGTGACCCCACACACATTGACCTGAGGACCGTCGTGACCCCAGCGGGTGGGTGACCCCACACACACTGATCTGAGGACCATCGTGGCCCCACCGGGGGACGCCACACGCACTGACCAGAGGACCGTCGTGACCCCAGCGGGTGGCTGACCCCACACACACTGACCAGAGGACCGTCGTGATCCCTGCGGGTGAGTAACCGCACACACACTGACGTGAGGACCGTCGTGACCCCAGCAGGTGGGTGACCACAAACACACTGACCTGAGGACCGTCGTGACCCCAGCGGGTGGGTGACCCCACACACACTGTCCTGAGGACCGTCGTGACCCCAGGGGGTGACCCCACACACACTGCTCTGAGGACCGTCGTGACCCAAGCGGGTGACCCCACACACTGAATTGAGGACCGTCGTGACCCCAGCGGGTGACCCCTCACACACTGACCTGAGAAGCGTCGTGACCCCAGTGGGTTGGTGACCCCACACACACTAACCTGAGGAAGATCGTGACCCCAGCGGGTGGGTGACCCCCACACACACTGACCTGAGGACTGTCGTGACCCAAGCGGGTGGGTGACACCACACACTGACCTGAGGACCGTCGTGACCCCAGCGGGTGGGTGACCCCACACACACTAACCTGAGGACAGTCGTGACATCAGCGGGTGACCCCACATACTGACCTGAGGACCGTCGTGACCCCAGCGGGTGTCCCCACATACTGACCTGAGGACCGTCGTGACCCCAGCGGGTGACCCCCCACACTGACCTGAGGAACGTCGTGACCCCACACTCACCTGAGGACCGTCGTGACCCCAGCAGGTGACCCCACACACTGACCTGAGGACCGTCGTGACCCAAGCGGGTGACCCCACACACTGACCTGAGGACCGTCGTGACCCCAGCGGGTGGGTGACCCCACACACACTGACCTGAGGTCCGTCGTGACCCCATCGGGTGGTTGACCCCATACACCCTGACCTGGGGACCGTCATGACCCCAGAGGGTGACCCCACACACACTGACCTGAGGATCGTCGTGACCCCAGCGGGTGACCCCACACACACTGGCCTGAGGACCGTTGTGACCCCAGCGGGTGGGTGACCCCACACACACTGACCTGAGGACCGTCGTGACCCCAGCGGGTGGGTGACCCTACACTGACCTGAGGACCGTCGTGACCCCCAGCGGGGGAGTGACCGCACACACACTGACCTGAGGACCGTCGTGACCCCAGCAGGTGGGTGACCACAAACACACTGACCTGAGGACCGTCGTGACCCTAGCGGGTCGGTGACCCCACACACACTGACCTGAGGACCGTCGTGACCCCAGCGGGTGGGTGACCCCACACTGACCTGAGGACCGTCGTGACCCCAGCGGGTGAGTGACCCCACACACACTAACCTGAGGACCATCGTGACCCCAGCGGGTGGGTGACCCCACACACATTGACCTGAGGACCGTCGTGACCCCAGCGGGTGGGTGACCCCACACACACTGATCTGAGGACCATCGTGGCCCCACCGGGGGACGCCACACACACTGACCAGAGGACCGTCGTGACCCCAGCGGGTGGCTGACCCCACACACACTGACCAGAGGACCGTCGTGATCCCTGCGGGTGAGTGACCTCACACACACTGACCTGAGGACCGTCGTGACCCCAGCAGGTGGGTGACCACAAACACACTGACCTGAGGACCGTCGTGACCCCAGCGGGTGGGTGACCCCACACACACTGACCTGAGGACCGTCGTGACCCCAGGGGGTGACCCCACACACACTGCTCTGAGGACCGTCGTGACCCAAGCGGGTGACCCCACACACTGAATTGAGGACCGTCGTGACCCCAGCGGGTGACCCCTCACACACTGACCTGAGAAGCGTCGTGACCCCAGTGGGTTGGTGACCCCACACACACTAACCTGAGGAAGATCGTGACCCCAGCGGGTGGGTGACCCCCACACACACTGACCTGAGGACTGTCGTGACCCCAGCGGGTGGGTGACACCACACACTGACCTGAGGACCGTCGTGACCCCAGCGGGTGGGTGACCCCACACACACTAACCTGAGGACAGTCGTGACATCAGCGGGTGACCCCACATACTGACCTGAGGACCGTCGTGACCCCAGCGGGTGTCACCACATACTGACCTGAGGACCGTCGTGACCCCAGCGGGTGACCCCCCACACTGACCTGAGGAACGTCGTGACCCCACACTCACCTGAGGACCGTCGTGACCCCAGCAGGTGACCCCACACACTGACCTGAGGACCGTCGTGACCCAAGCGGGTGACCCCACACACTGACCTGAGGACCGTCGTGACCCCAGCGGGTGGGTGACCCCACACACACTGACCTGAGGTCCGTCGTGACCCCATCGGGTGGTTGACCCCATACACCCTGATCTGGGGACCGTCATGACCCCAGAGGGTGACCCCACACACACTGACCTGAGGATCGTCGTGACCCCAGCGGGTGACCCCACACACACTGGCCTGAGGACCTTTGTAACCCCAGCGGGTGGGTGACCCCACACACACTGACCTGAGGACCGTCGTGACCCCAGCGGGTGGGTGACCCTACACTGACCTGAGGACCGTCGTGACCCCAGCGGGTGAGTGACCCCACACACACTAACCTGAGGACCGTCGTGACCCCACACAGCGGGTGGGTAACCCCACACACAATGACCTGAGGACCGTCGTGACCCCAGCGGGTGGGTGACCCCACACACACTGATCTGAGGACCATCGTGACCCCACCGGGGGACCCCACACACACTTACCAGAGGACCGTCGTGACCCCAGCGGGTGGGTGACCCCACACACACACTGACCAGAGGACCGTCGTGACCCCCAGCGGGTGAGTGACCGCACACACACTGACCTGAGGACCGTCGTGACCCCAGCAGATGGGTGACCACAAACACACTGACCTGAGGACCGTCGTGACCCTAGCGGGTGGGTGACCCCACACACACTGACCTGAGGACCGTCGTGACCCCAGCGAGTGGGTGACCCCACACTGACCTGAGGACCGTCGTGACCCCAGCGGGTGAGTGACCCCACACACACTAACCTGAGGACCGTCGTTACCCCAGCGGGGGTCCTCACATACTGATCTGAGGACCGTTGTGACCCCAGCGGGTGGGTGACCCCACACACACTGATCTGAGGACCATCGTGACCCCACAGGGGGACCCCACACACACTGACCAGAGGACCGTCGTGACCCCAGCGGGTGGGTGACCCCACAAACTGACCTGAGGACCGTCGTGACCCCAGCGGGTGGGTGACCCCACTCACACTGACCAGAGGACCGTCGTGACCCCAGCGGGTGAGTGACCGCGAACACACACTGACCTGAGGACCGTCGTGACCTCAGCGGGTGGGTGACCCCATACACACTGACCTGAGGACCGTCGTGACCTCAGCGGGTGACCCCACACATACTGACCTGAGGACCGTCGTGATCCAAGCGGGTGACCCAACACACTGACCTGAGGACCGTCGTGACCCCAGCGGGTGGGTGACCCCACACACACTGACCTGAGGACCGTTGTGACCTCAGCGGGTGGGTGACCCAACACACACTGACCTGAGGACCGTCGTGACCCCAGCGGGTGGGTGACCCCATACACCCTGACCTGAGGACCGTCATGACCCCAGAGGGTGACCCCACACACACTGGCCAGAGGACCGTCTTGACCCCACGGGTGACCCCTCACACACTGACCAGAGGACCGTCGTGACCCCAGTGGGTGGGTGACCCCACACACACTAACCTGAGGAAGATCGTGACCCCAGCGAGTGGGTGACCCCACACACACTGACCTGAGGACCGTCGTGACCCCCAGCGGGTGACCCCACACACACTAACCTGAGGACAGTCGTGACATCAGCGGGTGACCCCACATACTGACCTGAGGACCGTCGTGACCCCAGCGGGTGTCCCCACATACTGACCTGAGGACCGACGTGACCCCAGCGGGTGACCCCCCACACTGACCTGAGGAACGTCGTGACCCCACACTCACCTGAGGACCGTCGTGACCCCAGCGGGTGACCGCACACACTGACCTGAGGACCGTCGTGACCTCAGCAGGAGGGTGACCCCACACACTGACCTGAGGACCGTTGTGACCCAAGCGGGTGGGTGACTCCACACACACTGACCTGAGGACCGTCGTGACCCCAGCGGGTGACCCCACACAGTGACCTGAAGACCGTCGTGACCCCAGCGGGTGGGTGACCCCAAACACACTCACCTGAGGACAGTTGTGACCCAAGTGGGTGGGTGACCCCACACACACTCACCTGAGGACCGTCTTGACCCCAGCGGGTGACCCCCCACACTGACCTGAGGAACGTCGTGACCCCACACTCACCTGAGGACCGTCGTGACCCCAGCGGGTGACCGCACACACTGACATGAGGACCGTCGTGACCTCAGCAGGAGGGTGACCCCACACACTGACCTGAGGACCGTTGTGACCCAAGCAGGTGGGTGACTCCACACACACTGACCCGAGGACCGTCGTGACCCCAGCGGGTGACCCCACACAGTGACCTGAAGACCGTCGTGACCCCAGCGGGTGGGTGACCCCAAACACACTCACCTGAGGACAGTTGTGACCCAAGTGGGTGGGTGACCCCACACACACTCACCTGAGGACCGTCTTGACCCCAGCGGGTGGGTGACCCCACACACACTGACCTGAGGACTGTTGTGACCTCAGTGGGTGACCCCACACACACTGACCTGAGGACCGTCGTGACCCCAGCTGATGGATGAACCCACACACACTGACCTGAGGACCGTCGTGACCACTGCGGGTTGGTGACCCCTCACACACTGACCTGACGACCGTCGTGACCCCAGCGGGTGGGTGACCCCACACACACTGACCTGAGGACCGTCGTGACCCCAGCAGGTGACCCCACATACTGACCTGAGGACCGTCGTTACCCCAGCGGGTGTCCTCACATACTGACCTGAGCACCGTCGTGACCCCAGCGGGTGACCCCTCACACTGACCTGAAGACCGCCATGACCCCAGCGAGTGACCCCACACACTGACCTGAGGACCATCGTGACCCCAGCGGGTGACCCCACACAAACTGACCTGAATACCGTCGTGACCCCAGCGGGTGGGTGACCCCACACACGCTGACCTGAGGACTGCCGTGACCCCAGCGGGTGGCCCCTCACACTGACCTGAGGACCTTCGTGACCCCAGCGGGTGACCCCACACACTTTCCTGAGGACCGTCGTGAAACCCCAGCGGGTGACCCCACACACTGACCTAAGGACCGTCGTGACCCCGGCGGATGACCCCACACACGGACCTGATGGACCGTCGTGACCCCTGGAGCTGACCCCACACACTGACCTGAGGACCGCCGTGACCCCACACACTGACCTGAGGACCGATGTGACCCCACACACTGACCAGAGGACCGCCGTGATCTCAGCTGGTGACCCCACACATTGACCTGAGGTTCGCCATGACCCCAGATGGTGACCCCCTCACACTGACCTGAGGACCGCCGTGACCCCAGCGGGTGACCCCACACACTGACCTGAAGACCGCCGTGACCCCAGCGGGTGACCCACACACACACTGACCTGAGGACCGCCGTGACCCCAGCGGGTGACCCCACACACTGACCTGAGGGACCGCCGTGACCCCAGCGGGTGACCCCACACACTGACCTGAGGACCGCCGTGACCCCAGCAGGTGACCCCATACACACTGACCTGAGGACCGACGTGACCCTAGTTGGTGACCCAACACACTGACCTGAGGACCGCCGTGACCCCAGCGGGTGGACGCCACACACGGACCTGAGGACCGTCGTGACCCCAGCGGGTGACCCCCACACACACTGACCTGAGGACCGTCCGTGACCCCAGCGGGTGGTGACCCCACACTGACCTGAGGACCGTCGTGACCCCAGCGGGTAAGTGACCCCACACACACTAACCTGAGGACCGTCGTTACCCCAGTGGGTGTCCTCACATACTGACCTGAGGACCGTCGTGACCCCAGCGGGTTGGTGACCCCACACACACTGATCTGAGGACCATCGTGACCCCACCGGTGGACCCCACACACACTGACCAGAGGACCGTCGTGACCCCAGCGGGTGCTTGACCCCACAAACTGACCTGAGGACCGTCGTGACCCCAGCGGGTGGGTGACCCCACACACACTGACCAGAGGACCGTCGTGACCCCAGCGGGTGGGTGACCCCACACTGACCTGAGGACCGTCGTGTCCCCAGCGGGTGAGTGACCCCACACACACTAACCTGAGGACCGTCGTTACCCCAGTGGGTGTCCTCACATACTGACCTGAGGACCGTCGTGACCCCAGCGGGTGGGTGACCCCACACACACTGATCTGAGGACCATCGTGACCCCACCGGGGATCCCACACACACTGACCAGAGGACCGTCGTGACCCTAGCGGGTGGGTGACCCCACAAACTGACCTGAGGACCGTCGTGACGCCAGCGGGTGGGTGACCCCACACACACTGACCAGAGGACCGTCGTGACCCCAGCGGGTTAGTGACCCACAAACACTGACCTGAGGACCGTCGTGACCCCAGCAGGTGGGTGACCACAAACACACTGACCTGAGGACCGTCGTGACCCCAGCGGGTGGGTGACCCCACACACACTGACCTGATGACCGTCGTGACCCCAGCGGGTGACCCCACACACACTGACCTGAGGACCGTCGTGACAGAAGCGGGTGACCCCACACACTGACCTGAGGACCGTCGTGACCCCAGCGAGTGGGTGACCCCACACACACTGACCTGAGGACCGTTGTGACCTCAGCGGGTGGGTGACCCCACACACACTGACCTGAGGACCGTCGTGACCCCAGCGGGTGGGTGACCCCATACACCCTGACCTGAGGACCGTCATGACCCCAGAGGGTGACCCCACACACACTGGCCAGAGGACCGTCTTGACCCCACGGGTGACCCCACACACACTGACCTGAAGACCGTCGTGACCCCAGCGGGTGATCCCTCACACACTGACCTGAGAAGCGTCGTGACCCCAGTGGGTGGGTGACCCCACACACACTAACCTGAGGACGTTCGTGACCCCAGCGGGTGGGTGACCCCTAACACACTGACCTGAGGACTGTCGTGACCCCAGCGAGTGGGTGACACCACACACTGACCTGAGGACCGTCGGGACCCCAGCGGGTAGGTGACCCCACTCACACTAACCTGAGGACAGTCGTGACATCAGCGGGTGACCCCACATACTGACCTGAGGACCGTCGTGACCCCAGCGGGTGTCCCCACATACTGACCTGAGGGACCGTCGTGACCCCAGCGGGTGACCCCCCACACTGACCTGAGGAACGTCGTGACCCCACACTCACCTGAGGACCGTCGTGACCCCAGCGGGTGACCCCACACACTGACCTGAGGACCGTTTTGACCCCACCGGGTTTCCCTACACACTGACCTGAGGACCGTCGTGACCTCAGCAGGTGGGTAACCCCACACACACTGTCCTGAGGACCGTCGTGACCCCAACGGGTGGGGTGACCCCACACACACTGACCTGAGGACCGTTGTGACCCAAGCGGGTGGGTGACTCCACACACACTGACCTGAGGACCGTTGTGACCCCAGCGGGTGGGTTACCCCACACACACTAATCTGAGGACCGTCGTGACCCCACGGGTGACCCCACACACATTAACCTGAGGACCGTTGTAACCGCAGCGGGTGGGTGACCCACACACACTGACCTGAGGACCGTCGTGACCCCAACGGGTTGGTGGCCCCACACACACACTCACCTGAGGACCGTTCTGACCCTAGCGGGAGGGTTACCCCACACACACTGACCTGAGGACCGTCGTGACCCCTGCGGGTGGGTGACCCCTAACACTGTCCTGAGGACCGTCGTGACCCCAGCGGGTGGGTGACCCCACACACACTGACCAGAGAACCGTCGTGACCCCAGCGGGTGAGTGACCGCACACACACTGACCTGAGGACCGTCGTGACCCCAGCAGGTGGGTGACCACAACACACTGACCTGAGGACCGTCGTGACCCCAGCGGGAGGGTGACCCCAAACACGCTGACCTGAGGACCGTCGTGACCCCAGCGGGTGGGTGACCCCACACACACTGACCAGAGGACCGTCGTGACCCCAGCGGGTGAGTGGCCGCACACACACTGACCTGAGGACTGTCGTGACCCCAGCAGGTGGGTGACCGCACACACACTGACCTGAGGACCTCGTGACCCCAGCGGGAGGGTGACCCCACACACACTGACCTCAGGACCGTCGTGACCCCAGCGGGTGGGTGACCCCCACACTGACCTGAGGGCCGTCGTTGACCCCAGCGGGTGAGTGACCCCACACACAATAACCTGAGGACCGTCGTTACCTCAGCGGGTGTCCTCACATACTGACCTGAGGACCGTCGTGACTCCAGCGGGTGGGTGACCCCACACACACTGATCTGAGGACCATCGTGACCCCACCGGGGGACCCCACACACACTTACCAGAGGACCGTCGTGACCCCAGCGGGTGGGTGACCCCACAAACTGACCTGAGGACCGTCGTGACCCCAGCGGGTGGGTGACCCCACACACACTGACCAGAGGACCGTCGTGACCCCAGCAGGTGGGTGACCACAAACACACTGACCTGAGGACCGTCGTGACCCCAGCGGGTGGGTGACCCCACACACACTGACCGGAGGACCGTCGTGACCATAGCGGGTGACCCCACACACACTGACCTGAGTACCGTCGTGACCCAAGCGGGTGACCCCACACACTGACCTGAGGACCGTCGTGACCCCAGCGGGTGGGTGGCCCCACACACACTGACCTTAGGACCGTTGTGACCTCAACGGGTGGGTGACCCCACACACACTGACCTGAGGACCGTCGTGACCCCAGCGGGTGGGTGACCCCATACACCCTGACCTGAGGACCGTCATGACCCCAGAGGGTGACCCCACACACACTGACCTGAGGATCGTCGTGACCCCAGCGGGTGACCCCTCACACACTGATCTGAGAAGCGTCGTGACCCCAGTGGGTGGGTGACCCCACACACACTAACCTGAGAACGTTCGTGACCCCAGCGAGTGGGTGACCCCCACACACACTGACCTGAGGACCGTTGTGACCCAAGCGGGTGGGTGACTCCACACACACTGACCTGAGGACCGTCGTGACCCCAGCGGGTGACCCACACACTGACCTGAAGACCGTCGTGACCCCAGCGGGTGGGTGACCCCACACACACTATTCTGAGGTCCGTCGTGACCCCACGGGTGACCCCACACTCACTGACCTGAGGACCATCGTGACCTCAGCGGGAGAGTGACCCCACACACACTAACCTGAGGACCGTTGTAACCGCAGCGGGTGGGTGACCCCACACACACTGACCTGAGGGACCGTCGTGACCCAACCGGGTGGGTGACCCCACACACACACTCACCTGAGGACCGTTGTGACCCCAGCGGGAGGGTTACCCCACACACACTGACCTGAGGACCGTCGTGACCCCAGCGGGTGGGTGACCCCACCTGACCTGAGGACCGTCGTGACCCCAGCGGGAGGGTGACCGTACACACACTGACCTGAGGACCGTCGTGACCCCAGCGGGAGGGTGACCCCACACTCACTGACCTGAGGACTATCGTGACCTCAGCGGGAGAGTGACCCCCACACACACTAACTGAGGACCGTTGTAATCGCAGCGGGTGGTGACCCCACACACACTGACCTGAGGACCGTCGTGACCCAACCGGGTGGGTGACCCCACACACACACTCACCTGAGGGACCGTTGTGACCCCAGTGGGAGGGTTACCCCACACACACTGACCTGAGGACCGTCGTGACCCCAGCGGGTGGGTGACCCCTAACACTGTCCTGAGGACCGTCGTGACCCCAGCGGGTGGGTGACCCCACACACATTAACCTGAGGACTGTCGTGACCCCACACACTCTGATCTGAGGACCATCGTGACCCCACCGGGGGACCCCACACACACTGACCAGAGGACCGTCGTGACCCCAGCGGGTGGGTGACCCCACACACACTGACCAGAGGACCGTCGTGACCCCTGGGGTGAGTGACCGCACACACACTGACCTGAGGACCGTCGTGACCCCAGCAGGTGGGTGACCACAAACACGCTGACCTGAGGACCGTCGTGACCCAGCGGGTGGGTGACCCCACACACACTGACCTGAGGACCGTCGTGACCCCAGCGGGTGGGTGATCCCACACACACTAACCTGAGGACCGTCGTTACCCCAGCGGGTGTCCTCACATACTGACCTGAGGACCGTCGTGACTCCAGCGGGTGGGTGACCCCACACACACTGATCTGAGGACCATCGTGACCCCACCGGGGGACCCCACACACACTGACCAGAGGACCGTCGTGACCCCAGCTGGTGGGTCACCCCACAAACTGACCTGAGGACCGTCGTGACCCCAGCGGGTGGGTGACCCCACACACACTGACCAGAGGACCGTCGTGACCCCAGCGGGTGAGTGACTGCACACACACTGACCTGAGGACCATCGTGACCCCAGCAGGTGGGTGACCACAAACACACTGACCGGAGGACCGTCGTGACCCCAGCGGGTGGGTGACCCCACACACACTGACCTGAGGACCGTCGTGACCCCAGCGGGTGAAACCACACACACTGACCTGAGGACCGTCGTGACCCAAGCGGGTGACCCCACAGACTGACCTGAGGACTGTCGTGACCCCAGCGGGTGGGTGACCCCACACACATTGACCTGAGGACCGTTGTGACCTCAGCGGGTGGGTGACCCCACACACACTGACCTGAGGACCGTCGTGACCCCAGCGGGTGGGTGACCCCATACACCCTGACCTGAGGACCGTCATGACCCCAGAGGGTGACCCCACACACACTGGCCAGAGGACCGTCTTGACCCTACGGGTGACCCCACACACACTGACCTGAGGACCGTCGTGACCCCAGCGGGTGACCCCTCACACACTGACCTGAGAAGCGTCGTGACCCCAGTGGGTGGGTGACCCCACACACACTAACCTGAGGACGTTCGTGACCCCAGCGGGTGGGTGACCCTCACACACACTGACCTGAGGACTGTCGTGACCCCAGCGGGTGGGTGACACCACACACTGACCTGAGGACCGTCGTGACCCCAGCGGGTGGGTGACCCCACACACACTAACCTGAGGACAGTCGTGACATCAGCGGGTGACCCCACATACTGACCCGAGGACCGTCGTGACCCCAGCGGGTGTCCCCACATACTGACTTGAGGACCGTCGTGACCCCAGCGGGTGACCCCCCACACTGACCTGAGGAACGTCGTGACCCCACTCTCACCTGAGGACCGTCGTGATCCCAGCGGATGACCCCACACACTGACCTGTGGACCGTCGTGACCCCACCGGGTTTCCCCCACACACTGACCTGAGGACCGTCGTGACCTCAGCAGGTGGGTAACCCCACACACACTGACCTGAGGACCGTCGTGACCCCAACGGGTGGGTGACCCCACACACACTGACCTGAGGACCGTCGTGACCCCAACGGGTGGGTGACCCTACACACACTCACCTGAGGACCGTTGTGACCCCAGCGGGAGGGTTATCCCCACACACACTGACCTGAGGACCGTCGTGACCCCAGCGGGTGGGTGACCCCTAACACTGTCCTGAGGACCGTCGTGACCCCAGCGGGTGACCCCCACACACGCTGGCCTGAGGACCGTCGTGACCCCAACGGGTGAGTGACCCCACACACACTAACCTGAGGACTGTTGTGACCCCAGCGGGTGGGTGACCCCACACACACTAACCTGAGTACTGTTGTGACCCTCAGCGGGTGACCCCACACACACTGACCTGAGGACCGTCGTGACCCCAGCGGGTGGGTGACCCCACTGTTACGGACCCGAGTCCAGCGTCCGTGCACGGAGCAGTGATGCCCGCGCCATCTGTGGGTCAGCTCCCAAAACCCCCTCCAAATGGACGACGCCATCTAGTGAGGACGAGGTATACTGGCCACAAGGGCTAGTTTCCCGTCCTGATCAGCTCATAACACAGCCGCTGCTGGACCTCTGGTGAGGTGGAGCTTAGACAGCAACGCCATCTATGGAGTGGATAGGTGGGCGTTTGTGTCTAAGCCTGTAAGTGAGGTGCCCAAGAGTGTCCCTATTACTGATGACGTGTCTGATTACAGAGTCGACCTGGGACTGCTGTAATGGAAGTTGGATCAGTCTACCCAAGGCAGTCGAAGAAGTCTCCACGTGTTTGCTGCAGCAGCTGTGAGTCACCCCCGGATGAACACTGTGGTGTTAGCCTGCCTGTGACGTGGCAGTTGAGGGATTGTCATACCCGGGGCTGACTCGTGGAGAAGAATAACCACTGGGGTGTTGTGGTGAGGAGAGTGATCTGTGGAATCACACGAGGCTCCTGCCTAGGGCTCGCAACCCTAGTAATCGGTCGTGGAGTGGCCTACGCAGCGTTGCTGATTGGAACCTGCCAGCTATAGGCTGGATTTGTGGTTGACGGCCTCCTCGACGGTGCACCCAGTGGGACTGTGATTTGGCTGGCCTGTGGCCGGGGTAGACTCGTCGAGGGAATCAAACGATTCATCGTGAGGCCACAAGAGAACCAGGACCACTCGTCTTGAGCACCGTGAACGTCCAGAGTCTTCAGAGGGAGACTATACATAATAGTGTTTATACCCTCCCCGTGTGATAATCTATATATTTTTTATGGTGATGGTGATAATTATATTATTAAGTTTTTGCCTTTGTCTCCCTTCCCCCTTTAATTTACTTGCGTTACGGAGAACACCCCTTGAAAGCCACTACTAGCTTGGGGCCGGATACCCAAACTCTACTAACATCAGAGAAAGAACCCAGTTACGACCTAAGAGGGCCGTAACACCCACACACACTGACCTGAGAACCGTCGTGACCCCAGCAGGTGGGTGACCCCACACACACTGACCTGAGGACCGTCGTGACCCCCGCGGGTGGGTGACCCCACACACATTGACCTGAGGACCGTCGTCACCCCAGCGGGTGCGTGACCCATATACCCTGACCTGAGGACCGTTGTGACCCCACGGGTGACCCCACAGACACTGACCTGAGGACCGTCGTGACCCCAGCGGGAGACCCCACACACACTGACCTGAGGACCGTCGTGACCCCAGCGGGTGACCCCACACACACTGACTTGAGGACCGTCGTGACCACAGCGGGTTGGTGACCCCACACACACTGACCTGAGGACCGTCGTGACCCCAGCGGGTGGGTGACCCCACACACACTGACCTGAGGACCGTCGTGACCCCAGCGGGTGACCCCACATACTGACCTGAGGACCGTCGTTACCCCAGCGGGTGTCCTCACATACTGACCCTGAGTACCGTCGTGACCCAGCGGGTGACCCCCTCACACTGACCTGAAGACCGCCGTGACCCCAGCGAGTGACCCCACACACTGACCTGAGGACCGTCGTGACCCCAGCGGGTGACCCCACATAATGACCTGAGGACCGTCGTTACCCCAGCGGGTGTCCTCACATACTGACCTGAGTACCATCGTGACCCCAGCGGGTGACCCCCTCACACTGACCTGAAGACCGCCGTGACCCCACGGGTGACCCCACAGACACTGACCTGAGGACCGTCGTGACCGCAGCGGGAGACCCCACACACACTGACCTGAGGACCGTCGTGACCCCAGCGGGTGGGTGACCCCACACACTGATATTAGGACCGTCGTGACGCCAGCGGGTGGGTGACCCCCACACACACTGACCTGAGGACCGTCGTGACCCCAGCGGGTGGATGAACCACACACACTGACCTGAGGACCGTCGTGACCCCAGCGGGTGACCCCACACACACTGACCTGAGGACCGTCGTGACCACAGCGGGTTGGTGACCCCACACACACTGACCTGAGGACCGTCGTGACCCCAGCGGGTTGGTGACCCCACACACACTGACCTGAGGACCGTCGTGACCCAGCGGGTGACCCCACATACTGACCTGAGGACCGTCGTTACCCCAGCGGGAGTCCTCACATACTGACATGAGTACCGTCGTGACCCCAGCGGGTGACCCCACACACTGACCTGAGGACCATCGTGACCCCAGCGGGTGACCCCACACAAACTGACCTGAAGACCGTCGTGACCCCAGCGGGTGGATGACCCCACTCACACTGACCTGAGGACCGCCGTGACCCAAGCGGGTGACTCCTCACACTGACCTGAGGACCGTCGTGACCCCAGCGGGTGACCCAACACACTGACCTGAGGACCGTCGTGAAACCCCAGCGGGTGACCCCACACACTGACCTAAGGACCGTCGTGACCCAGCGGGTGGACCCCACACACGCTGGCCTGAGGACCGTCGTGACCCCAACGGGTGAGTGACCCCACACACACTAACCTGAGGACTGTTGTGACCCCAGTCGGGTGGGTGACCCCACACACACTGACCTGAGTACTGTTGTGACCTCAGCGGGTGACCCCACACACACTGACCTGAGGACCGTCGTGACCCAGCGGGTGGGTGACCCCACTGTTACGGACCCGAGTCCAGCGTCCGTGCACGGAGCAGTGATGCCCGCGCCATCTGTGGGTCAGCTCCCAAAACCCCTCCAAATGGACGACGCCATCTAGTGAGGACGAGGTATACTGGCCACAAGGGCTAGTTTCCCGTCCTGATCAGCTCATAACACAGCCGCTGCTGACCTCTGGTGAGGTGGAGCTTAGACAGCAACGCCATCTATGGAGTGGATAGGTGGGCGTTTGTGTCTAAGCCTGTAAGTGAGGTGCCCAAGAGTGTCCCTATTACTGATGACGTGTCTGATTACAGAGTCGACCTGGGACTGCTGTAATGGAAGTTGGATCAGTCTACCCAAGGCAGTCGAAGAGTCTCCACGTGTTTGCTGCAGCAGCTGTGAGTCACCCCCCGGATGAACACTGTGGTGTTAGCCTGCCTGTGACGTGGCAGTTGAGGGATTGTCATACCCGGGGCTGACTCGTGGAGAAGAATAACCACTGGGGTGTTGTGGTGAGGAGAGTGATCTGTGGAATCACACGAGGCTCCTGCCTAGGGCTCGCAACCCTAGTATCGGTCGTGGAGTGGCCTACGCAGCGTTGCCTGATTGGAACCTGCCAGCTATAGGCTGGATTTGTGGTTGACGGCCTCCTCGACGGTGCACCCAGTGGGACTGTGATTTGGCTGGCCTGTGGCCGGGGTAGACTCGTCGAGGGAATCAAACGATTCATCGTGAGGCCACAAGAGGAACCAGGACCACTCGTCTTGAGCACCGTGAACGTCCAGAGTCTTCAGAGGGAGACTATACATAATAGTGTTTATACCTCCCCCGTGTGATAATCTATATATTTTTTATGGTGATGGTGATAATTATATTATTAAGTTTTTGCCTTTGTCTCCCTTCCCCTTTAATTTACTTGCGTTACGGAGAACACCCCTTGAAAGCCACTACTAGCTTGGGGCCGGATACCCAAACTCTACTAACATCAGAGAAAGAACCCAGTTACGACCTAAGAGGGGCCGTAACACCCACACACACTGACCTGAGAACCGTCGTGACCCCAAGCAGGTGGGTGACCCCACACACACTGACCTGAGGACCGTCGTGACCCCCGCGGGTGGGTGACCCCACACACATTGACCTGAGGACCGTCGTCACCCCAGCGGGTGCGTGACCCCATATACCCTGACCTGAGGACCGTTGTGACCCCACGGGTGACCCCACAGACACTGACCTGAGGACCGTCGTGACCCCAGCGGGAGACCCCACACACACTGACCTGAGGACCGTCGTGACCCCAGCGGGTGACCCCACACACACTGACTTGAGGACCGTCGTGACCACAGCGGGTTGGTGACCCCACACACACTGACCTGAGGACCGTCGTGACCCAGCGGGTGGGTGACCCCACACACACTGACCTGAGGACCGTCGTGACCCCAGCGGGTGACCCCACATACTGACCTGAGGACCGTCGTTACCCCAGCGGGTGTCCTCACATACTGACCTGAGTACCGTCGTGACCCCAGCGGGTGACCCCCTCACACTGACCTGAAGACCGCCGTGACCCCAGCGAGTGACCCCACACACTGACCTGAGGACCGTCGTGACCCCAGCGGGTGACCCCACATAATGACCTGAGGACCGTCGTTACCCCAGCGGGTGTCCTCACATACTGACCTGAGTACCATCGTGACCCCAGCGGGTGACCCCCTCACACTGACCTGAAGACCGCCGTGACCCCACGGGTGACCCCACAGACACTGACCTGAGGACCGTCGTGACCGCAGCGGGAGACCCCACACACACTGACCTGAGGACCGTCGTGACCCCAGCGGGTGGGTGACCCCACACACTGATATTAGGACCGTCGTGACGCCAGCGGGTGGGTGACCCCACACACACACTGACCTGAGGACCGTCGTGACCCCAGCGGGTGGATGAACCCACACACACTGACCTGAGGACCGTCGTGACCCCAGCGGGTGACCCCACACACACTGACCTGAGGACCGTCGTGACCACAGCGGGTTGGTGACCCCACACACACTGACCTGAGGACCGTCGTGACCCCAGCGGGTTGGTGACCCCACACACACTGACCTGAGGACCGTCGTGACCCCAGCGGGTGACCCCACATACTGACCTGAGGACCGTCGTTACCCCAGCGGGAGTCCTCACATACTGACATGAGTACCGTCGTGACCCCAGCGGGTGACCCCACACACTGACCTGAGGACCATCGTGACCCAGCGGGTGACCCCACACAAACTGACCTGAAGACCGTCGTGACCCCAGCGGGTGGATGACCCCACTCACACTGACCTGAGGACCGCCGTGACCCAAGCGGGTGACTCCTCACACTGACCTGAGGACCGTCGTGACCCCAGCGGGTGACCCAACACACTGACCTGAGGACCGTCGTGAAACCCCAGCGGGTGACCCCACACACTGACCTAAGGACCGTCGTGACCCCGGCGGATGACCCCACACACTGACCTGAGGACCGCCGTGGCCCCACACACTGACCTGAGGACCGATGTGACCCCACACACTGACCTGAGGACCGCCGTGACCTCAGCTGGTGACCCCACACACTGACCTGAGGACCGTCGTGACCCCAGCAGCTGACCCCACACACTGACCTGAGGACCGCCGTGACCCCACACACTGACCTTAGGACCGATGTGACATCACACACTGACCTGAGGACCGCCGTGACCTCAGCTGGTGACCCCACACACTGACCTGAGGACCGCCGTGACCCCAGCGGGTGACCCCACACACTGACCTGAGGACCGCCGTGACCCTACACACACTGACCTGAGGACCGCCGTGACCCCAGCGGGTGACCCCACACACTGACCTGAGGACCGTCGTGACCCCAGCGGGTGACCCACAACACACTGACCTGAGGACCGACGTGACCCCAGCGGGTGACCCCACACACTGACCTGAGGACCGCCGTGACCCCTCACACTGACCTGAGGACCGCCGTGACCCCAGCGGGTGACCCCACACACTGACCAGAGGACCGCCGTGACCCAAGCGGTGACCCCACACACTGACCTGAGGACCGACGTGACCCCAGCGGGTGACACCCCACACACACTGACCTGAGGACCGACGTGACCCCAGTGGGGTGACCCCACACACACTGACCTGAGGACCTCCGTGACCCCAGCGGATGGGTGACCCCACACACTGACCTGAGGACCGTCGTGACCCCAGCGGGTGACACCCCACACACACTGACCTGAGGACCGACGTGACCCCAGTGGGTGACCCCACACACACTGATCTGAGGACCTCCGTGACCCCAGCGGATGGGTGACCACACACACTTACCTGAGGACCGTCGTGACCCCAGCGGGTGACCCCACACTGACCATGACTCTTCCTTATTAATAAAGTCCTCTACCAGGTAATTTATACAACTCAAGTGAGGTGTATAAAGACATGTCTTAGAAATGTATAAGACATGTCTTAGAAATTTATATTAATAATTTGAATAAAGAAAAATCTTAATTATCAGCCGTAAGAAGCTGCAGTATTATCCTGCTGTAATAAACTGTCTTTGTGACCCCAGGTTATTACTAATTGTAAATAATAGCAGCAAATACCTGCGGTAATAACCAGAAGTAATAACCTTCTGTTAAAATTTGACATAATACCTCGCCCTAATAAGCTCTAGTAATAACACATCATAATAACCTGACGCAACAACGTACAGAAATAACATCAAAGTTACTTCTGCACGTAATATCTTGCAGGAACAATAAAACTGAGAAGCCTGTTGTAACACCCTGTATAACAACTTCCTCATTACTCCGTGCACCAGTAACCTGCCTTAACTAGCCTCACGTAACAACTTCCAGAAATAACCTCTCCCTAATATTCTGGTGTAACCAGCCTCAACAACCAGCCTGTGTTGATCAGACTTAACAACCAGTTGTAAAACTTCCCAAGTGACGTGTTATAATAACCCGCCTCACCAATGTCAGTCACCATCAATATCAATAAACAGCCAAGATATCAACCTGCTGTTATAACTTGAACTAAAACCCAACAAGAATACCGTAATGTACTAATAACCGGTACCCACACTTACCACACAGTACCAGAGGGGTACCCACACTTACCACACAGTACCAGAGGGGTACCCACACTTACCACACAGTACCAGAGGGGTACCCACACTTACCACACAGTACCAGAGGGGTACCCACACTTACCACACAGTACCAGAGGGGTACCCACACTTACCACACAGTACCAGAGGGGTACCCACACTTACCACAGAGTACCAGAGGGGTACCACACTTACCACTCAGTACCAGAGGGGTACAACACTTACCACTCAGTACCAGAGGGGTACAACACTTACCACTCAGTACCAGAGGGGTACAACACTTACCACTCAGTACCAGAGGGGTACAACACTTACCACTCAGTACCAGAGGGGTACCCACACTTACCACTCAGTACCAGAGGGGTACAACACTTACCACTCAGTACCAGAGGGGTACCACACTTACCACTCAGTTCCAGAGGGGTACAACACTTACCACTCAGTACCAGAGGGGTACAACACTTACCACTCAGTACCAGAGGGGTACCAACACTTACCACTCAGTACCAGAGGGGTACCACACTTACCACACAGTACCAGAGGGGTACCCACACTTACCACACAGTACCAGAGGGGTACCCACACTTACTACACAGTACCAGAGGGGGTACCCACACTTACCACACAATACCAGAGGGGTACCCACACTTACCACTCAGTACCAGAGGGGTAACCACACTTACCACACAGTACCAGAGGGGTACCCACACTTACCACACAGTACCAGAGGGGTACCCACACTTACCACACAGTACCAGAGGGGTACCCACACTTACCACACAGTACCAGAGGGGTACCCACACTTACCACACAATACCAGAGGGGTACCCACACTTTCCACTCAGTACCAGAGGGGTACCCACACTTACCACACAGTAACAGAGGGGTACCCACACTTACCGCACCAGTACCAGAGGGGTACCCACGCTTACCACACAGTTCCAGAGTGGGTACCCACACTTACCGCACAGTACCAGAGGGGTACCCACACTTACCACACAGTACCAGAGGGGTACCCACACTTACCACTCAGTACTAGAGGGGTACCCACACTTACCACACAGACCAGAGGGGTACCCACACTTACCACTCAGTACCAGAGGGGTACCCACACTTACCACACAGTACCAGAGGGGTACCCACACTTACCACACAGTACCAGAGGGGTACCCACACTTACCACACAGTACCAGAGGGGTACCCACACTTACCACACAGTACCAGAGGGGTACCCACACTTACCACACAATACCAGAGGGGTACCCACACTTTCCACTCAGTACCAGAGGGGTACCCACACTTACCACACAGTAACAGAGGGGTACCCACACTTACCACTCAGTACCAGAGAGGTACCCACACTTACCACACGGTACCAGAGGGGTACCCACACTTACCACTCAGTACCAGAGGGGTACCCACACTTACCACTCAGTACCAGAGGGGTACCCACACTTACCACGCAGTACCAGAGGGTACCCACACTTACCACACAGTACCAGAGGGGTACCCACACAGTACCAGAGGGGTACCCCACACTTACCACACAGTACCAGAGGGGTACCCACACTTACCACACAGTACCAGAGGGTTACTCACACTTACCACACAGTACTAGAGGGGTACCCACACTTACCACACAGTACCAGCGGGGTACCCACACTTACCACTCAGTACCAGAGGGGTACCCACACTTACCACACAGTACCAGAGGGGTACCCACACTTACCACACAAGTACCAGAGGGGTACCCACACTTACACACAGTACCAGAGGGGGTACCCACAATTACCATACAGTACCAGAGGGGTACCCACACTTACCACACAATACCAGAGGGGTACCCACACTTACCACACAGTACCAGAGGGGTACCCACTCTTACTGCACAGTACCAGAGGGTATACCAACACTTACCACACAGTACCAGAGGGTTACCCACACTTACCCAACCCCGCTCTCGCACAAGACAGCACATATATAACTTATTGCTTATAGTCAATATTTTCCTTATGAATTAGTACATATGTGGTATATTCCCAGATATTTTTTTTTCAAGACCCAAACTCTTCCTCACGTACCAATTTACGTCTCACAGTACCCGTCCATCACAGTACCCGTCCATCAATTTACGTCTCACAGTACCCGTCCATCGCTGTAGACAGCAGAGGAGTCGTGATTGGTTGAATTAAAATGAAAATTGTAGTTTCAGGTCCCACATGGGTTATGAAATTTACCTACTTTTGTCCATGCTCTTAGAATATTTCAGATCAGCTACATCCTATTGAAGGCTCGTAGTTTTGTTTTGAAAAATATTAGTTATTCCTAGTAAATTATAATAAGCACTATAAATTATTACATAGAATAATAGTGCTTCACCAATCAACATTATATACACTAGTTGGTGCTTTAATAAACTTTAAAGAATGAATTGGTGGAACATCAACAAAAAACGATGTTACGTTGGAATGTTTATGGGGTAAACTACTGCAAACAGGATGGTATTTATTTATTTACTTATATATATACAAGAACGTACATTGGGTTTGTGAGAATACATAGCATGGTATTTACAATCTTGTAAAGCTACTAGTACGCACAGCGTTTCGGGCAGGCCCTTAATCTAACAGATAAATTTAAGTAGGCAAATTCCAGCAGAATTAATAAAATGATTACAGATACATTGCAAAAAAAAAAATGAGAAGAGTGAGATTAGTAAGTATATTAAAGCACATTGGTATATTAAAGCTCTGAATGATTACATTGACAGCTTGATTGGTAATTTAAATAAAGATTAATAGGCACCATACAGCAAATTGATAGCACATATAAGAAGACAGCAATGATCACAATGGTATAGTTGTTCGGATTGGGTACATTAAGATTGGGAGATTGGGTAGCACTAGATACAGTGCAATTTTAAAGCAACAAGGTAAAAACTATGAAGATGAAATTAGGTACTTTTTAGTTTTGTTTTTGAATGACGCAAAAGTTGGACAGCTTTTCAATTCATTAGGGAGTGAGTTCCATAGACTGGGTCCCTTTATTTGCATAGTGTTTACACAGATTAAGTTTGACTCTGGGGATATCAAAGAGATATTTATTTCTGGTTTGGTGATAATGGGTCCTATTACATCTATTCAGGGAGAGTTTCAGAGCAGGATTTGCATTTAAGAACAGGGTTTTGTAAATGTAGTTGACACAAGAGAATTTGTGGAGTGAGATTATGTTTAGCAGGTTTAGGGCGATAAACAAAGGGGGCTGAGTGTTGTCTGAAAGCAGAATTTGTTATTATTCTGATAGCAGATATTTGCTGGGTAATGATGGACTTGAGGTGGTTTGCAGTGGTTGAACCCCATGCACAGATACCATAATTAAGAAAGGGATAGATTAGTGCATAATATAGTGAGATGAGAGCAGAGTTAGGTATACAATATCTGATTTTGGAGAGTATACCACCTGTTTTTGAGACTTTCTTAGTTATGTGTTGTATGTGGGTTGAGTCTCTTGTCTAGGAATAGGCCAAGAAATTTTCCATCATTTTTTATTACTAATGTTTACATTGTCTATCTGAAGCTGAATTGCATTAGTTGATTTGCATCCAAATAAAATGTAGTAGGTCTTTTGTATGTTAAAGTGTTAGTTTGTTGGTTGACATCCATAAGTGGACTTTTTTTTAGTTAATTATTAACAACATTATTTAGTGTATGTGGGTTGGGGTTATAGTAGAGGAGGGTAGTATCATCAGCAAACAATATAGGTTTCAGAATGTTAGAGACATTAGGCAGATCATTAATGTATATAAGAAATAGGAGAGGTCCCAAGATGCTGCCCTGTGGCACTCCAACGGGTAATGGTAGAGTGGGAGAGGTTATATCATTGATGGCTACACATGGGTGTCTATCACTATGATAGGATTGGATATAGTCCAGAGCAAGGCCTCGGATTCCATAATGATGGAGTTTATGTAGGAGGCAGTTGTGATTAACAGTATCAAAGGCCTTTCTCAGGTCAATGAAGAGTCCAATCGGAAACTCATTTTTGTCAAGGGCTGAGTAAATTATATCTTTGAGACTAATAATTGCATCGTTGGTACTCTTTTGGGAGCGGAAGCCAACTGACAGAGGCTAAGTATGTCAAATTTTACGAGGTAGGAATAGAGCTGTTTGTAGATAATTTTTTTCAAATATTTTTGATAGTATGGGTAGGTTTGATATTGGTCGATAATTGTTTATGTCTGCCGGATTACCTCCTTTATGAACTGGCGTTACTCTTGCTTTTTTAAGGATATCAGGGAAGGTATGACACTCTAGGGATTTGTTAAACAACAGAGCTATAGGTGGCGCAAGGGCATGGGAGGCGCTCTTGTATATAATGGTTGGGATTTCACTGATGTTCCCAGCTTTGGTTTTTAGTGAGTGTATGATGGACACAACATCTGTCGGGCTGACTGGTGAGAGGAGAAGAGAGTTTGGATAGCTGCCTGAGAGATATGTGTTGATATGATACCTGGTTGATACCTGGTTGATGGGGTTCTGGGAGTTCTTCTACTCCCCAAGCCCGGCCCGAGGCCAGGCTTGACTTGTGAGAGTTTGGTCCACCAGGTTGTTGCTTGGAGCGGCCCGCAGGCCCACATACCCACCACAGCCCGGTTGGTCCGGCACTCCTTGGAGGAATAAATCTAGTTTCCTCTTGAAAATGTCCACGGTTGTTCCGGCAATATTTCTTATGCTTGCTGGGAGGACGTTGAACAACCGCGGACCTCTGATGTTTATACAGTGTTCTCTGATTGTGCCCATGGCACCTCTGCTCTTCACTGGTTCTATTCTACATTTTCTTCCATATACACTCCAGTACGTTGTTATTTTACTGTGTAGATTTGGTACTTGGCCCTCAGTATCTTCCAGGTGTATATTATTTGATATCTCTCTCGTCTTCTTTCTAGTGAGTACATTTGGAGGGCTTTGAGACGATCCCAATAATTTAGGTGCTTTATTGCGTCTATGCGTGCCGTATATGTTCTCTGTATTCCCTCTATTTCAGCAATCTCTCCTGCTCTGAAGGGGGAAGTGAGTACTGAGCAGTACTCAAGACGGGACAACACAAGTGACTTGAAGAGTACAACCATTGTGATGGGATCCCTGGATTTGAAAGTTCTCGTAATCAATCCTATCATTTTTCTGGCTGTCGCAATATTTGCTTGGTTATGCTCCTTAAACGTTAGGTCGTCAGACATTATTATTCCCAAATCCTTTACATGCTGTTTTCCTACTATGGGTACATTTGATTGTGTTTTGTATGTGTCTGAGTCCGTGGGATTTTACTGGTAAGGTTAGCACCAACCGATGAAAAGAAGCTATTAAATTAATTTCCCATTTCTAAATCAGATGACGGAGTAAAGCCGTCCTTAGAGAGTGTTATCTGGTTGTGGGAGTGTTGTTTAGTTCCTAGGATATTAGAGATTGTATTCCATGTGCTTTTCATGTTGCCTTTTGCTTCTTTGAATCTAGTCTCAAAATATGAAAGTTTAGCTTTTCTTATGATAATGGTAAGCACTGATGAGTACCTTTTAACTACTTCCTTTGTAATTAGGCCAATCCTAAATTTCTTGTCATATTCATGTTTTTTGTTGATTGATTTGAGTATGCCACTTGTGAACCACGGATTGTTTATTCTTTTGTCAGTTACTTGTTTGGTAAGGAGGGGACAGTGAGGGTTGTAGAGGCTTAGAGTTTTGGAGAGAAAGAGGTTAGCTAATGAATTTATATCGTGAATATTATTGAATTCAGATTCCCAGTTAATATTGTGAAGTGCATTAGAGAGATTGCCTAAAGCTCATTCACTGTGTAGCTTGAATGAAAGTTTCTTGCTTTCCGGTGGTGTTATGTCCATGTTTACTATGAGGAAGGTAGGATAGTGGTCAGTTGTTCTATCAGTGATTACACCAGATGTAAGGGGAGCTGTTATATTAGTCCATAAGTGATCCAGAGTAGTGGCAGATGTTTGAGTGACTCGGGTGGGCTTGGTGATTGTGGGGATTAGCATACAGGAGTGTATGCTGTTACGGAAATAGTCAACTTGAGGTTTTTTTGTAGACCCAGGTCAATATTGAAATCACCTCCCAGAATGATGTGATTTTTGTTGAGATTGTTATTTATGATAAGATTCCTTACGTTGTCTGAGAATGAAACTATGTTGGTATTGGGAAATCTATAGATGGCACCGATAGTCAGGGAGAATTTAAGGGATATACTGGAGAACTTGGCAAAGGTATATTCATAATAGTTGTGTCTATCACTAATGACACTATTGCAGATGAAGGTATCTTTGTAATATATTTCTGTGCCACCTCCTTTTTAATTAGGCCTGCAGTTGTGAATGGCTTTACAACCAGCTAAGTTGTAGAGTTGGGTAAAGTCTTTACTTAGCTAAGTTTCTGTTAAAATGATGAATGATAATTTAGTACCTAGTGCTGTGAGTAGTGCATTTATATCATCAAAATAATTACCAAGTGACCTAACATTTTGGTTGTAAACTGATAAGCAGGTGCTATTTAGGAGTTTGTTTTTTGCGAGATTTGCAGAGCAATACCTGCAATAATGATAATCAATATGCTGATTGGTGTAGATATGAGACAGAAGATTTCGATCAAGATCAATATCCGTATGCATATAGATGCAAAAATGTTACGATACAATAAGACAAGCAATTACAGGAATAGTTAAATACTAAATCTGCTGTAAATAGAAAGTAATTATAGAAAAACACAACAATAAATGTAAGTACACAAAAAATAGAAACAATTAGAAGTAGAGTAAAGATCACCATAGATAGCCAGGAAGGATACAGAAGTTAGGTTAAGAGAGAAGACAAAAAAAACAGTAGACTGAAAAAATTAAAATATAGCAAAATAAATAAGACAAATAATAATCGTAAAGTAAAATAATCTTAAAGATAAATTATTTTATATAGCTTAGTTGTGAATCTATAATTGGTAGGAATTTAAGAAAACAAAATCAGCTCAATAATTAATTACAATAAATGATGTATAAATCAAATTACAAATAAATTTACAATTTAAAAAAATAACAGGGTAAGATTATATTTATGAGTAGGATTTTACTATGACACTGAGGTAGATGCTTACATAAATACTAAATCTGCTGTAATTAGAGAATTATTATAGCAAAACACAACAATAAATGCAAGTGCTTAAAAAATAGAAGCAATTAGAAGTAGAATAAAGATCACTAGATAGCCATGAAGGATACACAAGTTTGGTGGAGAAAACAAAAAGTCAGTAGAGACTGTCAAAATTAATATATAACAAAAAATAATGAGACAAATGATGATTGTAAAGTAAAATAATCTTAAAGATAATTAAGTTTATTTAGCTTAGTTTTAAACCTATAATTAGTATGAACTTATGAAAACAAAATGAGCTCTGTCACGCGCCGCGCACCTTGGCCTTGTGTTACATGAGGTTACAGTTAAACAGTGGGGTATCGTGCTTTTGATCCTATAACCTCACGCCGTGGGACTTCACTCCCTCCACTAGGGAATCACATATCACCCAGGGAGCTCTCCTAGTCATGCCTCAAGACAGGTCACCACTTGACCTTGGACCCAAGGGGGAGAGGAGAAGGCCCAGCCCACACCACTAAGCTCAATCCTGCAGTATGTTACTCCCCCACCGGGCCTGCCCACCTATGCGTGCAGAGAATTTGCCGGACTTCCGGCCGTAGCCTCACTTCTACCTCTTACCTTCTGGTCGCCAGCTGGGTAATTCTCTCAGCGCCCCAGCAACGCTGTTAATTCGAATATAATATGTTTACAGCAGCCTAGGATCGTACTATGTGCTGCCAGTACTAGAACTCAAATGTACAGTCGTGTTGCCAACTCAGGGTCACTCTTTAGGGAATGCCAGTACCAGTGTTCAAATCTAATGTGTTGCCAGCACAGGGTTTCTCTCTATGCCATGCCAGTACCAGTACAGTGTAATCATGTTATTAATCACAAAGCTCAATGAGATGGAGGTTACACCAAAAGCAGTGATAAAATAATAAAAAGTTTACTCAAAGTAAATTACAACACACGAGATACATGTATGGACTTACGGAAATAATAATCATAATGGTGACAGCAGCGCTTCTCTGGTGGCCGCCAGCAGCTTGCATCAGCTGATGAATAAAGGGATCACTGCCCCCTTCACTGGGCAGCTTCATCCACGTTGCTCCTCAGTCTTTCACAGGCCGGCCACACACTGTCTTCACCACTCAGTAGAATGATATATACGAGCTGTCCCACAGCCTAATATACTACTATGACTTATATGCACTCTAATAAATGCCAAAGCATAATAATAGTAATTTTGCCTAACAACCAAGGGAAACATGGGAGGGAAAATAATCTACCTTAACATATCCTGTCCTCAGATACCTAGGCTCCTGTCGCTGTTCGCTGGGTACTCCGTTCCTCGCGTTGTTCCGAGCATTCCAGAAGCATCATCAATCCATAGGCGTCGTGAAGATCCTCGTCATCTCTGTGCTCATTCCCTGAGTGAAGCTCCTGTGTGGGATATTTGGGCTTGATTCTGATCAATTAATAATTAAAAATAGTAAATTAAATTACGAAGGACCACCCGCTTTTAAAGGAAAGAGGGAAACTGAGAATTTCAGATCATTAGATAAAATTCTAGAGAAAACCAGTGACTATGGATATGACTAGAAAGTATGATCATAAGAATAATTAATGGGCTGTATTATTAAAGAAACAAACCTCAAACACCTACATTGGGGGGTTATTACTGGAGGTCAGTACGTCCAGGAATCAGTGTGGTTCGTTCACTAATTCAATTAATAATAATCTAATCCTATAAATAATGCTGAATATAATATTATTCATACAAAGAAGAACATGAATATGAGCATAGCAATGAGATACAGTAAATCACACATTATGTTGAACATTCTGAATGTATCAAATTGTTAGAATATGGAAAAAAGAAATAAGCCTTAGCTTGTAGTAGGTTCCTTTAGATAACCCTGGAAGTCCTCTTAATCTCCAAGTCTGGTACACTGACGAATGGCACGGTTAACATGGAGAAGACAGCATGAGGAATTCGTCTCTCGAGCTGCAAGATAAATAACTACCAGTAGCAATTGATTTAACTACTCAATTCATATTCAAGATTATTGATATCTACAGATAGAATTCTAATCACCTGTTATTAGGTGTTATCTCGCCGCGTGACGCGCAATCACCCCGCTATTCTTAAACCTGTAAATGATGCATCAAATAAAGGGTACTTAGCTGTGGGCACTGTATAAGTATTAAGATTGCCGTAATTTCGCATCCCAGGCTCCGGTGAACCTATCCTGGATTGATGCGTTTCAAGCTGGCTGATCACGTGTCGTCAGGAACCAAGTCTAGGGGTCCCTCATTTAACACCAGCACTAGTTGAAGATATTATCTGCAAGGTCGTTCACGCCTCACAGTGGCGGCTTTCATCTGTGGATGGACACACTTATCCTATTTGCTGGACAAGGGCGTATTCTTATGAGTACGGTGAGCGCAAGTTTGCTTCCTTTCAGCTCTGCACGTGTCCGCGCACCGACTGAGGATGGCGTCCCCCTACCCACGCCGAGTCGACGTTCATTACACAAATTATTGTCTTGAACATTAATATTTCTCGCATTCGCGCTTGAAACTCTAAAGACTGGACGGGTTTATTATTTAGAGGAACGAAATATTATTATTTACCTATTTAAGAATAGTAAATATATAAGGGAGAGGAATTAATGTCTCCCCATGGCATTCATTGATGACGTTAACACTACCGCGAGGTAGACGCTATGATTCTAACGCTCTATTCGGCTTTTAGTTAGAGAACAATTCGTCTGCAATCAGTTGTCATACAGAATGCTTTAATTATGGAGAATCGTATTTAATTCTCACACAAATTGAATATAATGTGTTTTACTGTAAAGAAATCTGACGCAATACTGGCGTCAGGTGACGTGAGAATTCTAGCCTAATGCACAGATGAATTATTAGTACAGGAGAATTCTACGAGTTGTTAATTTTACTTACTACAATATTAATATGGTTAGTAATAAGTAATGAGAATACAACAATGCTGTATTCGATGTTGGAAATATCCAACAAAACTCCAGGGGGGGGGGGGATTCCCAGGGTCGCAGTGTACTGTGTTGTACTGACCTATCCCGAAGTGATATTAAGATTAATACATTAGTATGTTAGTATGTTAGTACACACATAACGAACGTCCCAGATTTATCAAGGACTTACAAGAACTTGAGTCTTGCTATTTACATGTCAACTGAAACATGTTGTTTGTAGCCTACACAATATTTATAGAATTCAACTCTCCCAATTTGAACTAACAGAATCTACGGTGATGCGATATCTTGGGTCATAGTGACGTGTAATGTTTCGTTACGTGATATCACATCGTAGTATCATCACAGTTATCTCAGTGGGAAGTGAAGGAAATTACCCTTGTTCAGAGTTGTAATAGGCTTGCAGTTTCCCTTATTGGAAACATGCATGAAATACTGAAACATTAAATAATTAAGTTATCGGTAATCAGGAACACTCTAAAGTTCACAATAAACTCAACAACTAGGGTCGCAGTGACATGTAATGGTGTATTACGTAGCTGCTGAATCGTAGGTAAACTCAGAATAAGTTCCTAAGAACTGATAACACTATTGTATGATTATACAGTAAAGTGTTATTAGTCATTTAAGATCAAGGAAACTATGACACTACAGGAAGGTCACTGTCTAGGGTCAATGTGACTTGTAACTATTGAGTTACTAGACAATAACATCACGCAGCATCACGATCACCTCAAATTCAAATGAGGAAATTGAATTAATGTGCACTGCCGTGCAATAGTCATGCTGACTGATGGTACAACTAATTTGCTAACTAGCTAAAATAATAGAAAGTAGAGAACTGAAAAGTTTATTCATTAAAATCAAGGAAAATTCTGAATCGACAGTGAGATTAGTAGCCTAGTCATTCTGACTTATGAGCTAATTAAATGGCAGCTCATAGGCTTGACACTGTAAACTGGTTAATACGAAATCACCTTTACATGAATTTGAGTTTATTAGATCAGTCTCTATAAGTATAGTCAACTGTAATTAATGGTGAGTACAGATTAGGCTAGTACTCAGTTGACACTACTAAAGTCCCTAAGCCTACCTAAATAAATGGTTTGAATTTCTAACCTAGCTAAGTAAGGGACTAAGCTAATTGTGAGCAAAAATGTACTCGAATTAACATTGTGAGCAGTATTGAGCTCATTAACAAGTCGAGCTATATTGAACTCGTGAACATGGTGAGCTACATTGAGCTCGTCAGCAGTGCTGACAGGGTGAGCTACAGTGAGCTCGTTAGCTGGTGCTAACAGGGTGAGCTACATGGAGCTCGTTAACTAGTGCTAACAGGGTGAGTTGCAGTGAACTCGTCAACAGTGTTGACAGGGTGAGTTCAGTGAACTCGAATTAACGAGGTGGAGTTTTGTCATTCAATTGTCATGGCGAACAATATTAAGCTCGTACGCATGGTGAACAAGCACTCATATTATTACGTTAATTCTAAGGTGAGCTATATTAAACTCATGAAGCATGTTAATTAACAATGCTAATGTTTAACGGTAATGCATCAAACATATTAGTTCTCTGGAAATTCACTTACATGTTAGTAAGTTTGCAAGTTTGTTCGTGTTGCGCTCCTACACTAAATAAGCAGAAACGAAAGAAAAACAACTCAAACAATTAATGCAAGTATTTATCACTAACTCTTAGTGCAGAAAACATGGTATTAAGAAGGTTTTCTTGGCAAACCTTTAAGCGCAAGTATAGTGGACCAGTGGTCCTAGTGAATGTTATCACTAAATTCAGGAAATGCCAGTGGCATGAAGTGCTAGATTCTCTAGCCTAACATTATTAATTTCCTAGGGAGTACTAGATTCTCTAGCCTAACATTACAATTTAACTAGGAAGACTGAGTGTGGTCAATTACTACTTGTCGAGAATAATTCTAGGTCTGCAGTGAATTCAATAGCTTGGTCGCTGTGACTTGTACTTGTTTGAGTACGGACTATTGGTTTTCACTGAGAGCTATGAAACATCTCGGCGAGTATCAACTGTACCACATTCAATCTGAGTTTATTACTCAGCTGTATTTCTCCCTTTAGCTTGCTGCTGGAGAATTGATTTACTGCTGACTAATTTATTGTTGGCAGGTTTAGGCTTGTTCACATTCAGAACTTTACCAGTAAGTAAGTAGCCTCCTGCAGATTGGAGCATATTCATTCCCAATCGTTTAACATGTCCAGTTATGAACTGGTAATAGTAGTCGGCTCCTACTAGTACATCGACATTGTTAAGGCGGTCAGACATTAACTTGTTGTCAACCAAATTAATTTCACGTTCCTGCAGGAAGTGGGCTGTGTACCCCAGACCCTTAAAATGTAAGTCTAAAGGTATTTGATCTACAACAATGGCTTGGACAGCCTTGGCTTGACTACCTAGTCGTACAAGCGGTTGAACTACTTTGTATTCATGGGTTCCTCGATTTATCATGAACCCTGACAAGTTTAATTTTACCTGTCCTATTGGTTGTAAATTAAGTGCCTCTGCTGCCCTTTGAGTAATAAAAGTTCTCTGGGAACCTTGATCAAATAATCCACGTATGGTGATCTTGGCTCCTCTGTTCTTCACTTGAAGTTGGGCAGTAGGCAAAGCAGCATCCACTTGAGATGCTTGTGAAGTTACGCTGTACACATCTCGCACCTTGCAGCACTGTACTGGTGTAGATTCTCTACGTCCTATTCTAGGATTGACATAATTAGTCCTAACTAATTTGCACAGTGCAGCATGATGTTTGCCCCTTCTACACCTATTGCAGGTGTTCAGTGGGTGTCACAGCTGTTAACATTATGTGGTTTGAGACACCTAGTACATTTGTGTAACTGTTTGAGTCGTCTGACTCTTGTGTCTCTATTAGGATAATTTGTACAGAGAATGTTTTTGATTGCAAAACAAGCACATTCCCCATCCTACAGATCGTTTAGAGGTTACCGGTTTAGGTAAAACAGTATTAGCAGGTGGTGATGGTTTTGCTGTTTGCATTTGCTTGTTATTTATTCTCTTGTGAGTACTTGGTGTACTCTGGGGAACCATTAATAGGCTCTTGAGAGTGCTCTTTGGACTATTAGGTCTCTTAGGAGCACCTGTGAGACTCTTAGGCCTCACTGATAAATCAGTGTTTGACTGATTTTGGTTACATGGATTATTAGCAGTGCTCTTTGGACTATTAGGTCTCTTAGGAGCACCTGTGGGACTCTTAGGCCTCACGGATGAATCAGTATTTGACTGATTGTTGTTACATTGAGTATTAGCACCTTGGTTACCTAGTGACAGTGTCACTTTAGAAGTTTCAGGTAAGGAAACTGATGTAGGTACAGTTTTGGTGCATTCAGATTTAGCATTAATTGCTTGGTCGGCTGTATGATTGCTCATATTACGCAAACCTGTAAATATATCCTGCATTGACAGGGTATTACCATTCTGGCATACATATAGTTTATTAAGTGTGTCACCAGACAATTTTCTCTGGATGATAATTTTAGTCATCCACTCAGTAGTTGGGTGATCCACCTCTTTACTGAAAGAATTTATCAGTGACTCAAGCTGGAAACTAAAAGTTTGTAAAGAGTCAACTGATTGTTCTGGTGAAGATAAATTTAATAATTGGTGCACAAGGTTTATAATAGTCTTCTCATTGTTAGCACTCTCTTTAGAAGGCTGTTGTGAGCAATTGTGACCATTACTTGTGTTGCTTAAGGCTTCTTGTGTAGCCTCAGCTTTGATTACAGCTTCGGCTGCTGCTGCAGCATTAGCTTTATCATTTTCTGGTTCAGATTCACTGATCATTGCAGCTTCACTTGTTTCATCTGCAGCTTCATTTGTTTCTCTGGGTTCTGGTGATAAGCTAGTAATTCAGTAGCATTATGTATCGAACTTATAGAATCCAGGGAACATTGAGAAGAGTGGTCTGAAATTTGATCAGACTCTGTAAACAAATCATCACATGAAGCTGTATTAGATGAGAGGTTAGAAAATGAAGGTTGATCTTCAGTTGTTGATCCTGTATAGTGATCAGCATTGATTAGAGGATTCTCCTCGTCTTGATGTAGCCCATGTATTTCATCTGAGCTGTGTGTTAACTTGGATACAGGTCTATTAATGATCTGATCCACCCACTCGGGAATATCTTGCTTCGCAAGCACCTCCTTATATCGGTCTAAACTGGTTTGAACAGAATGTTCATAGTTATCGAGATCAGATTCTGTTAGACGTGAGTGGTCTGAGACAGTATGATCGGCCTGGAGTAAATTCCTGTGGGTCTCGATTACAGTCTTGATGTAGTCATATTTTTGGCTGGCGATCCTTATGGAACTTGCTAGTCTGTAGACGTCACCTGGGTCAGTTTCGACACAGAAATGACATTTCATAAGCAGTTTTCCTAAAGGACCTTGAAGAGCTGTCAAGAATCTTGCGTTCCTTTCTAAAGGATTCATTCTTGCGGTAAATTGAGCCTGATAGGGCTTATGTAGCTAGTGGTATAGCTGTGGTGTCTGCTCCTTGATGCAGAGCAGGTATAAGTATTGACAGCCTAATATTTCTTGAGGCTGGTTGTACTTTACCTCATTTAGAGGTTAGCCACCTACCTAATAATAAGCAACTAAGATTTGAGTGGTACCTTGGTCTCACTACAGGTGTTCCTCAGCTTAGCTCTTCTAAATCAGCCTCGGATGGGTAGTGGACTTACAGTAACACTCAAAGACATACATAGAAATATGCAATAAAATAATTACACAATAAATGGTTAATCCCACCCTTGATAGGGTCAGCACAAAAGAATAATATATGTGTCACTAACTAGCCCAAGCCTAGTCGTGAGAATTTCTACTTGAGAAACTACAACTATATTTAGTCTGTGCTTGTGCCAGATTCAACACAATCACAGCCTAAATTGCTACCTAATGAAGGTTGGCAAAGATTATATTATGGTGCAGTAATGTGCAAATAATTGTGCTGTGTTTTTGGGTTTTTTGTATTTTATTGTAATATACACTTGTGTAATTATGTGCATAAGAAATGAAATGAACACAAAGGAATTAATTGTGTTTGGCAAGTATTCTACTGCCGTAAATATTATCTAACTCCTGAATGTACTCCTAATTGTGGAATAAAATGATATCAGGGTTAGTAATGATTAACTAGTATGAGATCAGTAATTTATATTAGTATACTGGATCCCTAAATGTTAATGATCCACTGGCTTGAGTTGAATCAGTAATTTTAACATGGATTCAGGCTATAATGGACAGTCTGCTGACAGCCATATATTGAAGCATTGGTATAGCCTAAATGGTTAACACTTAATTGGTGTTAGTGATTAATATAAGGTTATGAGCTGTTGCTCTTGGTGACCTAAGGGTTTCTACTTCAGTATGAAGTGTAGGTCTAAATGTTGTGGGTACTTGGTTATGACCCACTAAAGCTATGTATAAGGTAGCTGTTAGTGTGATCTAGGCTAACTGATGTGTTACACTGTTAGTTGACACAATTAATTAAATAGTTAGTCAAGCTACTATCACACAAGGATTAGTTATTAATGATTAATATTTTGATTATAGATTTAATGCCTATCCGGTTCGATAAGGACCATAATGTGGGATATTTGGGCTTGATTCTGATCAATTAATAATTAAAAATAGTAAATTAAATTACGAAGGACCACCCGCTTTTAAAGGAAAGCGAGGGAAACTGAGAATTTCAGATCAATTAGATAAAATTCTAGAGGAAAACCAGTGACTATGGATATGACTAGAAAGTATGATCATAAGAATAATTAATGGGCTGTATTATTAAAGAAAACAAACCTCAAACACCTACATTGGGGGGTTATTACTGGAGGTCAGTACGTCCAGGAATCAGTGTGGTTCGTTCACATAATTCAATTAATAATAATCTAATCCTATAAATAATGCTGAATATAATATTATTCATACAAAAGAAGAACATGAATATGAGCATAGCAATGAGTTACAGTAATCACACATTATGTTGAACATTCTGAATGTATCAAATTGTTAGAATATGGAAAAAAAAGAAATAAGCCTTAGCTTGTAGTAGGTTCCTTTAGCTAACCCTGGAAGTCCTCTTAATCTCCAAGTCTGGTACACTGACGAATGGCACGGTTAACATGGAGAAGACAGCATGAGGAATTCGTCTCTCGAGCTGCAAGATAAATAACTACCAGTAGCAATTGATTTAACTACTCAATTCATATTCAAGATTATTGATATCTACAGATAGAATTCTAATCACCTGTTATTAGGTGTTATCTCGCCGCGTGACGCGCAATCACCCCGCTATTCTTAAACCTGTAAATGATGCATCAAATAAAGGGTACTTAGCTGTGGGCACTGTATAAGTATTAAGATTGCCGTAATTTCGCATCCCAGGCTCCGGTGAACCTATCCTGGATTGATGCGTTTCAAGCTGGCTGATCACGTGTCGTCAGGAACCAAGTCTAGGGGTCCCTCATTTAACACCAGCACTAGTTGAAGATATTATCTGCAAGGTCGTTCACGCCTCACAGTGGCGGCTTTCATCTGTGGATGGACACACTTATCCTATTTGCTGGACAAGGGCGTATTCTTATGAGTACGGTGAGCGCAAGTTTGCTTCCTTTCAGCTCTGCACGTGTCCGCGCACCGACTGAGGATGGCGTCCCCCTACCCACGCCGAGTCGACGTTCATTACACAAATTATTGTCTTGAACATTAATATTTCTCGCATTCGCGCTTGAAACTCTAAAGACTGGACGGGTTTATTATTTAGAGGAACGAAATATTATTATTTACCTATTTAAGAATAGTAAATATATAAGGGAGAGGAATTAATGTCTCCCCATGGCATTCATTGATGACGTTAACACTACCGCGAGGTAGACGCTATGATTCTAACGCTCTATTCGGCTTTTAGTTAGAGAACAATTCGTCTGCAATCAGTTGTCATACAGAATGCTTTAATTATGGAGAATCGTATTTAATTCTCACACAAATTGAATATAATGTGTTTTACTGTAAAGAAATCTGACGCAATACTGGCGTCAGGTGACGTGAGAATTCTAGCCTAAGCACATATGAATTATTAGTACAGGAGAATTCTACGAGTTGTTAATTTTACTTACTACAATATTAATATGGTTAGTAATAAGTAATGAGAATACAACAATGCTGTATTCGATGTTGGAAATATCCAACATCCTGGGCATTAGCTCGTCCAGTCGTCACTGCACACGTCGTGCCCTCAAGCACTCCTTCACCGAGATCACACTCAAGGATCAGGATGCACCTTCTCCCTTCTGAGTTCCTAGTGGGCGTGAATCAATCACCACAGCTCTGAATACTTTGGAGTTACACTGATGGTGAGTCACTCACTCCTCCAGCCGTCGTAACTCTCTCGACTTCTTCAAGACTCTTAGCACATGGTCCTCGGCGCCCTTACACCGCTGGATTAAGCTTCCTCGCACTTCCTAGAAGTACCGAAGTCCTTGTTAGTCACCATATACTCGTCAGGCTGTGTATATCCACTTAAGGAGGCTCCTAGACCTCGGAACTCGAGAGCTCAATCGGCGCACGTCCACTCTCAACGAAGCACCAAGTATCTCCGAGCGTCTGGCGTTCTGCAGGCGGCGGGCCAGGTCTCTCGGTAACGTCACAGACCCAGGGGCGGGCTCTGATTGGTCAATGAAGTTATGTGACCTCAGCCAGCCAATCACCGACCAGCGGGGCGCCGCACACAAAATGGTGGATTTGCAGGCCAGAGGGCGCCATTTTGTTATGTGACGATAATCCTCTTTCAAGAGAGATTGAGCCTGCTCTTCCCTACACAAGTACGTCAATATACAAGATACTATAGAAGATACGTCCACCAAGTATCGCCAAAACGTTTTGCCCCAGAGAGCAAATCGTACCCAGCACACAGTGACACCTGCTACCTACCCACGCTATAACCAGCAAACTGCTCATCCTTTGCCTGCCTGTCGCTGATTGGCTGGTTTCCCGTCGCACCTGCCCTCCGCCTCCGCCACAAGTTGACATCTGGGCTGCAGTGCGCTAATATCGTCCAGAAAATCTCAGTGCTCCAAGCAGTTGACATCTCTCGCTGGTAGACTAGCCTTGTCTTTCGTGTACTAAGGGAGGTGGCAGCTCGAAGCCGGATATTCCAGCAGCCACTAATACTTTATTTTGCTATCACTGTAACTCACTTGTCTTAACGTAACTTTTCATTTGCCAGTGGTTATTCATATTATTTTGTTTGTTGACTTGTCTTCATATTTTATGTGCTTAACTTTATTCATGTCTTGTTTTTCTAGAGTAATTAAAATTTCATTGTTAATTTACTTGTGTTTTGTGTGTCCTTCCCATTACCTTACCACAGACGAAAGCTCCAGCTTTTCTCTTGTTTTTCTATTATGTGACGAGGCCCTGCCCCTAGCTTTTGAAACAGCCGAACACCACGCTTTACCGTCACAGTTATAACCAGGGCGCGACTTTTCCACTTCCTTGCAACTTTACAAATGCAAGTTTCTCCCCAAATAAGCAACCATTCTGGAAGTCTCATACCTCAAAAGATTCCCTGCACCTCAGAGAACCTGCAGGTAAGCTGATATGACTCTTACAGCTGTCATATGGGAGAAATTGGAGAGGGCACCGTCACATTTCAATAATTAATTTCAATAAATGACCTAAATCAGTACAATTAAATTTAAAATTTTAAAAGAATAAGGTAAGATTAGATTTAAGAGTAAAATTTTACAATGATACCGAAGTAGATGCTTGTATAAGTGCATGGAGACTTGACTGATTACTTAGGAACTTATATGGATGAGAGAACATTAGTTCGGTAAGGCAGAGACAGCGCCGTGGACTAGGTTAGACTAAGTTAAGTTTGGTTCTGACACTCAAAGAGTTATTTTCAGTATTGGCATTGGTCGGGTTCAGGTTTTCAGATATACCACAATCACTAAAGAAGGCCAGTAGTTGTTGGTCACACTTTATTTCATATCTTTTTCCTGTACTTTACTTCTTTACAATGATCGTTCCATTCCTAGAGTAGCACTGCTTGATAAGACCAGGGTTTAGTTTGCGAATTTTACACAGCCTGAAGAGGAGGGATCCACGCTGCTTTGTAAGGCACTCATTTATGTAGAGGTTCGTTTTTTTGTTTAGCAGCTCATTGTATGAGGTCAAACTTAACAGCGGGATTTGCAAGTTTGATGAGCATTCTCCTACTGCTATGGGAACTGTTTTTATCTATCCTGACAGCTGATTTGATATCAACATTGACTTTGATCTTTGAATTAAGCAGGGTGTGGGCCACGTTACAACAATTCTCACCTTGTTGTTCATCAGGTAGATCAGTAGAGCTAATTATCAGGGAGTCATGAAGTTGTTGCTGCTCTGGGTCGTCTTCGGAAACCGCCTAGTGAATCTGAAGGAGATTTATTTGTTTTTCCAGCTTTTGAAGGAAGTCACTTTGAGCTGAGTGGGTTTCCTCGGCCTGGATCTTATGTATTTGATCCATTGCGTCATCTGCAACAGCATGTAAGTTGAGAATTTCTTGGTTGTTGTTCGTCGACAAATTAAGGAGGTGGTCTATAGTTTGTTGTTGTCGGGTGACTGTGGCTGGAGGGCCGAAATTGCTTCAGATTGCAGGAGCACTAGGTTGTGGAGTTTCTTCAGACATGGGTTACTCCTCAAGGGTTTGAAGTTAGTACAGGGAGCCATAGATTGAATGAATTCTAAAACTTGAATTTTGAAATGAGTTGAAGGCGGGGACTGGCAGAGAGGAGGGAGAGCGGATGCTGTGTTTACCAACATTGGCGAAGATTGCAACATTGCCAGTGTTTCATTCAGATCTCTTGGAGTTATGGATAAAGAGCGAGAGGCACCCCTACCTTGCTTGTTGCTATGTTTGGGCATGTTTTCGGCGATACATTCTTGGGAGTGTTTCCAGAGGTAGATAATTGGAGAATGGTATAGTGTCAACTACCTACTGTAGGATGGGTCCACTACCACCTGTTAGGTGGGTAAGGGGTCCATACCCCTTGTAGGATGAGTCTGGGCCCAACAACTGCCCATAGGATGGGTATGGGGACCACTATCATCCACAGGATGGGTATGGGGTCCACTACCGCCTACTGGATGGTTATATGATCCTCTACCACCCACAGGATGATTATGGCGTCCACTACCGCCTGCAGGATGGGGATGGGGTCCACTACTGCCCAAAGGATGTGTGTGGCGTCCACTGTACATCCCATAGGATGTGTATGGGGTCCACAATCACCCACAAGATGAAAATTGTGTCTACTACCGCCCACAGGATGGGTATGGCCTCCATTGCCGCCCACAGCATGAGAATAGTGTTCAGTACCGTCTACGGAATGGGTATATGCTTAACTACCGCCGACAGGATGGGTATGGGGTTAACTACAACCCATAGGACACGTATGGCGTCCATTACCGTCCTCAGAGTGGGTATTGGGTCCATTACCGCCCACAGGATGGGTATGGCACCTATTCGTTGCCTTCTTGGATGTATGTTGGTTGTAGTTATACACAGTAGACACTTCAGTAGTTTTATTGAGTGAGGCATCAAGGTGTATAACTGGCCAGCTGAGGTCCAACCTGCTCTGGGTCTGTGCGAATACTGAGGCCTGCTGGAAGCACGGCTGGTGCCTCTCTGTCTGGCATGACGTCAGAGGCCTACTCACCTGTGATTGGTTATGTTTCAACCATCATACAATTTGAGTATTAACACCGCTCGGACACGCTACCAAGTCGACAAGCTCTGGCTAGCTATATAGTTACAATGCTACTGAAAGGACCTCGGTGGCATTCAATAATGGCTTACATGTGAAATTTGCATAATAAACATTAAAGAAAGATCAGGTGTGAAAAATCATGGTAACAATGCTTTAATTATACTAGAGCATTAAGAACATATATATGTCTAATTATCAGATATGAACAATACAACTCAAGGTATTGCCTAACCAAAATTATTAACATGTGTTAATGGCATGTGTGCTTGGGAAACAAAACAAAATTAAGGACAATTATTTACATTAATGGAACAAAAGTTCTGACCTAACAACCACAAATGAATTTTAAGATTAGATAATGAGGATTTTTTTTGTTAATGTACAATATATTTACAATATATTTACAAGCTATATATACAACACCTGGATCAAGAACACTAACATCTGAGTGATAGCAGTCAGGATTCACTGGCCTCAGTGTGGTTGCTAGAACATTAATAAACTCTTATGACAAGCACTGTAAAAAAAATACAAATGGCAGTAGACTTAACAATGGCATCTAATTTATGACATAAAATAAAGTTGAGAAAACTTCATTATACTATATATATAATGGTAATACTAAGACATATGTGGTGGAAATACTGCAATGAATTTTGCAAAACAAAACAAAATAACTGCAGAGTGCACTTAATTATAAATGCTGCGGATATCTACACCTAACTCATCCAGGGCACTATACAACTCTGGCTCTGACAAAAGGTCAGGAACAGATGAAATTGCATGTGACAAACTATCATCTTGAAAAGTAACCTCGTTATTATCTAGCCAATGGACATGTGGTGAGTGCACAATTGAAACGAGAGGTCTAGATCTAAGATTATAGGTAAATAAATAAATAAATGTTCATTCAGGTAAAGTACATACATACAAGAGGTTATTAAAAAATTGATAGATTTATAGATAGAGCTAGTACATGCAATGCCTAAAGCCACTATTACGCAAAGCGTTCTGGGCAGGTAAAACATTACAGACTAAAACTTAATACTAATTATGATTAAAGTATAAAATGTGTTGAGAATAAATAAAAATAAAAATAAAAAAAGGGTGGAACATGGCAGAAAAAGCAGCACAAATACAATTAGGTCGACAAACAGCGTTGTTTAAAAAAACAGACATGGGTTGACAATAAGGTAGGTTACAGGAAATTTATTAGGTAGTTCTTAGTTTTTATCTTAAACTGGTTGAGAGAGGTACAGTCTTTAACATGATTGGGAAGGTCATTCCACATTCTGGGTCCCTTGATTTGTAGAGCATTTCAAGTTTGATTAAGTCGTACTCTTGTAATATCAAAACGGTATTTGTTTCAGGTGTGGTGCTCATGGGTTCTGTTACAACCTTCAATGAAGCTTTTGAGATCAGGATTGGCATTACAGTTCAGCGTTTAATATATGCATAATACACATGAGAGGATGTGCAGTGACAATATCTAACATATTCAGAGATTTGAGTAGGGGTACCGAGTGATGTCTGGGGCCAGAGTTGGATATTGTCCTAATAGCAGCTTTGTGTTGAGTAAATAGAGGACGTAAATGATTTTGGGTAGTAGAACCCCAAGCACAAATACCATAGTTGAGATATGGATAGATGAGGGAGTAATAGAGCATCACCAGGGCAGGGCGAAGTACATAATATCTGATCTTAGAAAGAATCCAACAGTTTTTTATTTAATTTTTTATATATATATTTAGAATGTGTCCCTGGAAATTCAGCTTGTGGTCAATGAGAACGCCAAGGAATTTGTCATCTATTTTGTTACAAATTTGGGTATTGTTTATCCTGAGATTTATTTGATGATACAGGAGAGTACTGTTGTGGGATATCTGGGGCTTGACTCAATTATTCAATTATTTACTTATTTGATTTAATAAACGAAGGACCACCCACTTTTGAGAAAAGAGGGAAAACTAATAAAAGTGATCATTAGAATAACACTAGAGAACCAGTGTCTATGGATAATTGTTAAACGGATAATCACTTGAAATAATGAATGGACTGTATGATTAATTAATTAAAGTCAGAGCATCAAACACCTACATTGGGGGGGTATTGCTAGAACTTCATATACGTCTAGGAACTAGTGTGGTTCGCCACCAGTTCATTGCTGAGTAAATGATATTATGAATCTAAACTACTATAGATTCAAATATGTGAACTCAAATTGTGAATATTAATGATTATTAAATTACTGAGCAACAGTCAAAGTAAACACAGGAATACTAATCATCATTTCTGGTAATAATCTATTCAATATAATGATCCTACAAAATTATATAAGAATCAAATCAGGGGAATTAAATTTGTTCGAAAAAAAGTCTTAGCTTTAAGACGATTTCTATAACATCGTTTCGTCATTCATCCTCGTGTTCACAGGATCTCCACATGGAAGGAACTAGAGGTGAATAACGCGGATGAAGAGTAACGACTCGATGATTCCTCACATACACGCTGAAAATTAAAGAAGATTAAGTAGCATTTGAATAGGCTACATTTAAGCTGAAGTCTGCCGGTATCGCGTCTGCCGGTCCCAGACGTTCACTGCTGTGTACGTGAATTTGTGGGTTTTGGCTTTAATTGTAGACGCATTATTGGCTGGCTGGGCACTATAGAGCACGTGGAAGAATAATTATCAACTATTAGTTGGGTATCAGCGTAATTCTTGCCGATAACTCCCAATCACCACGTGTCTCGCCACTCTTCACGCCAGGACCCTCCTCTCGCACCAGCTGTCCTCTCCACAATGGCGTCGCCGCCTCCCTCAACCCGGCTCTCGCATTCACCCCAGAAATTATTAATCACGAATAATTCTTTTCCGCGCGATTATGGATGAAATACGTTAATGAGGACTGGGTTGCAATTATAGGGATTTAAATATTATCGTATTCTCGTTTTATGGTGTTAAACGAGAAATGGAGAAGATTTTATCTCTCTCCATGACATTTACTGAAGGAAATGTTACTACAGAACAATTTAGTTAATAACTCTCAATTTGAGATTATTGGGTGTTATATTATCCGTGAGTAATTATTACACGGAATACTGATGATTTTAGAGAACCACATTCAATTCTCTAACCCATTGGTAATAAATGTCTAACTAGACATTAACGACGCAATGTTGATGCTCTATTTCATGAGAATTCTAGCATTAATATGCAGATGCTATGGTTAGTTTATGTTGACAGTACCGTTAGTAAATTTAGTAACTACTGTAGTTAGTATATAATAATAATGATTTATTATAATACAATAGTAGTTTATTAGTGTTGGAAATTTCCAACAACTGTCTCCACTCGACTATCCGACTATCCGGATTATATGGGAAAGACAACCAGCTGGATTATCACATGTTCCGGATAATAGTACTTTTTCACCTCTGAGTCCAAAAGGGACCATTTCCGACAATTTTTATACCACACGCATGATTTGAATTGACACACTAATTAGTGTGTGGGGCTGGTGCATGGGTGGTTAGCTGCCTAGCTGGTAGGTGGGCAGGCAGGGATAGGTGGGTTCAGGCAGGTGGGTTTTGGATGAGTGGATGGCAAGTAGATAGGCTTGGTGGGTGAACAGGTTCGAGCAGGCAAGTGGGTGAGCATGTAACACGGGGAGGGTTTCTCAAGTTATCTTTCCTCCTTCTTCCCCTCTACCCGTATTCTTACTTTTTATTCTCTACAAGGGACTCCAAAACTTTTACTAAAGCCGACTCCACGCCACGTGGTCCTAAGACGATTGACCGACTTAGGATTCTACAACCCGTATGACGTGACCTAGGCTTTGAGCAAAACCCTAGAGTCGCCTCCGCCGCCACCACCAGACCAGTAACACAGAGCAATGATCGAGGTCTGGATCGATCATGCTAATTAATCAACCTTGGGGCTTGATCCCCACTAGTAACCGATGACCTTGGAAACTTAGAGTGTGGAATTAATTACACGGGAATGATGAATTCCGACTCGATGTTAGAATCGGCGCCCAATCCAACTCTGCCTCGTGTGGACCACGTGACCAGGACAAGTTCACATACTGTACATATAACAAATACATGGAAATAATAAAAATGCAAAATATTAACTAATTAATTTATTAAAAGAAAACTAACACAAAATCTAAAGATGTTCACTCCCTACTTGACCTGAACGGCAATGAGTTGACTATCCCTATAACAAAACTCATAAAGCAACTCTACCTTGGGCGACCAGCTCTAGATGTTGGGGGCTGGTCTTGGGAGAGAGGTAAGATGGTTGACCTCTCCCAGTTGATCTGGAGTTCACACTGATCTCTCCCTCTCTGGTCTTCCCCAGACTAGAGCATTGTATTGTTCCGCATCGCTTACCAAGTTACTTAGCCAGGTTTAAGTTATAACAATTAACCTCTGTTGTACTTAATTGATCCAGACTGGTTGAATTATTTTACTGAAGTTAAATTACACAAGCATCTAACGGCCGAGCTGTTCCCGATCACCAAAATGGTTATTTGAACTTTGAGAAATAGTGGACATGTCAACTCTGATGACCTATGACCGCCGGTCACTCGCGCCTTACAACTTAGATCTGATTCGTGACGTCACTGATGGTGACTTAACTCAATAATTAGAATACTCTTGATATTGTACCCAGTAATATTATACAATACAATTTTAATACAAAATGAATAAAGGCTAATTTCTCTAAATAAGTGAATACTATAAGATGATTCATTATACGCAATTATGAACAGAGACGCCTGCCATTTGTGACTCAGACCTGCTAATCCCAGGGGAATGTGTGTTGTTGAGGTCAGGTCCCTACACGAAACTTCTGGAACCTTCTGGAATAATTCTTACAACAGCCTAGTTTGTTACAAGCAGGCAGATGGGTAAGCAGGGAGGTGGGTGAGTGGGCAAGCAGGCAGGTGGGTGGGTGCATTGATAGGTGGGTAAGTGGGCGTGCAGGCATGTGGGTAAACAGGTGGGTGGGCAGGGAAGTGGGTGAACAGGTGGGTGGATGGATTGGCAGGTGGGTAAGAGGGTGTGCATGCAGGTGGGTGGGCAGGGAAGTGGATGAACAACGTGGGTAAGTGGGCGTGCAGGCAGGTGGGTGGGCAGGGAAGTGGGTGAACAAGGTGGGTAAGTGGGCATGCAGGTAGGTGGGTGGGCAGGGAAGTGGCTGAACAAGTGGGTAAGTGGGTGTGCAGGCAGGTGGGTGGGCAGGGAAGTGGGTGAACAGGTGGGTAAGTGGTGAGACTGGAACAGAGACAGATGACACGTGTGATCTCCTGCCTGGTCAACCCTCCCTCCCCCACCTCACGCCAGCCTTCCCATCTCCCCTCCACATGTGTCGACAGATACGTTGGTGTTGACACGCTGTACGATGACT